>NC_080761.1:1200677-1500846 GCF_020826845.1 Diceros bicornis minor | reverse complement strand
CAAGTTACTATGTAGGAACAAGTTTGTATAGGTATTTCAAAGATGCCCAGAACTGAGCTAAACGATGTATGTCTCCAACTCCTAGAAATAATTTCATGCCCCATCTCCCTTACTTCCAGCTAGTAAGGATCACATAATTCCTAACAAAGTTTTGACACAGATTCCCAATTCGGGCATTCAGAACATATAGCACGTTGCTGTAAGCAAGCACATTCTCATTCAAAGATGCAAGTTACTGTGTAGGAACAAGTTTGTATAGGACTTTCAAAGATGCCCAGAACTGAGCTGAAGTTTGTATGTCTCCAACTCCTAGAAATAACTTCATGCCCCATCTCCCTTACTTCCAGCTAGTGAGGATCACATAATTCCTAACAAAGTTTTGACACAGATTCCCAATTCGGGGATTCAGAACATATAGCACGTTGCTGTAAGCAAGCACATTCTCATTCTAAGAAGCAAGTTACTATGTAGGAACAGGTTTGTATAGGTATTTCAAAGATGCCCAGAACTGAGCTAAACGTTGTATGTCTCCAACTCCTAGAAGTAACTTCATGTCCCATCTCCCTTACTTCCAGCTAGTAAGGATCACATAATTCCTAACAAAGTTTTGACACAGATTCCCAATTCGGGCATTCAGAACATATAGCACATTGCTGTAAGCAAGCACATTCTCATTCAAAGTTGCAAGTTAATATGTAGGAACAAGTTTGTATACGTATTTCACAGATGCCCAGAACTGAGCTAAACGTTGTATGTCTCCAACTCCTAGAAATAACTTCATGCCCCATCTCACTTACTTCCAGCTAGTAAGGATCACATAATTCCTAACAAAGTTTTGACACAGATTCCCAATTCGGGCATTCAGAACATATAGCACGTTGCTGTAAGCAAGCACATTCTCATTCAATGATGCAAGTTACAATGTGGGAACAAGTTTGTATAGGACTTTCAAAGATGCCCAGAACTGTGCTGAAGTTTGTATCTCTCCAACTCCTAGAAATAACTTCATGCCCCATCTCCCTTACTTCCAGCTAATAAGGATCACATAATTCCTAACAAGGTTTTGACACAGATTCCCAATTCGGGCATTCAGAACATATAGCACCTTGCTGTAAGCAAGCACATTCTGATTCAAATTTGCAAGTTACTATGTAGGGACAAGTTTGTATATGTATTTCAAGGATGCCCAGAACTGAGCTAAACGTTGTATGTCTGCAACTCCTAATAATAACATCATGCCCCATCTCTCTTACTTCCATCTAGTAAGGATCACATAATTCCTAACAAAGTTTTGACACAGATTCCCAATTCGGGCATTCAGAACATATAGCACGTTGCTGTAAGCAAGCACATTCTCATTCAAAGTTGCAAGTTACTAAGTAGGAACAAGTTTGTATAGGTATTTCAAAGATGCCCAGAACTGAGCTAAACGTTGTATGTCTCCAACTCCTAGAAATAACTTCATGCCCCATCTCCCTTACTTCCAGCTAGTAAGGATCACATAATTCCTAACAAAGTTTTGACACAGATTCCCAATTCGGGCATTCAGAACATATAGCACGTTGCTGTAAGCAAGCACATTCTCATTCAAAGTTGCAAGTTACTATGTAGGAACAAGTTTGTATAGGTATTTCAAAGATGCCCAGAACTGAGCTAAACTTGGTATGTGTCCAACCTCTAGAAATAACTTCATGCCCCAACTCCCTTACATCCAGCTAGTAATGATCACATAATTCCTAACAAAGTTTTGACACAGATTCCCAATTCGGGCATTCAGAACATATAGCACGTTGCTGTAAGCAAGCACATTCTCATTCAAAGTTGCAAGTTACTATGTAGGAACAAGTTTGTATAGGTATTTCAAAGATGCCCAGAACTGAGCTAAACGTTGTATGTCTGCAGCTCCTAGAAATAACTTCATGCCCCATCTCCCTTACTTCCAGCTAGTAAGGATCACATAATTCCTAACAAAGTTTTGACACAGATTCCCAATTCGGGCATTCAGAACATATAGCACGTTGCTGTAAGCAAGCACATTCTCATTCAAAGTTGCAAGTTACTATGTAGGAACAAGTTTGTATAGGTATTTCAAAGATGCCCAGAACTGAGCTAAACGTTGTATGTCTCCAACTCCTAGAAATATCTTCATGCCCCATCTCCCTTACTTCCATCTAGTAAGGATCACATAATTCCTAACAAAGTTTTGACACAGATTCCCAATTCGGGCATTCAGAACATATAGCACGTTGCTGTAAGCAAGCACATTCTCAAATTGCAAGTTACTATGTAGGAACATGTTTGTAAAGGTATTTCAAAGATGTCCAGAACTGAGCTAAACGTGGTATGTCTCCAACTCCTAGAAATAACTTCATGCCCCATCTCCCTTACTTGCAGCTAGTAAGGATCACATAATTCCTAACAAAGTTTTGACTCAGATGCCCAATTCGGGCATTCAGAACATATAGCACGTTGCTGTAAGCAAGCACATTCTCATTCAAAGTTGCAAGTTACTATGTAGGAACAAGTTTGTATAGGTATTTCAAAGATGCCCAGAACTGAGCTAAAGTGGGTATGTGTCCAACTCCTAGAAATAACTTCATGCCTCATCTCCCATACTTCCAGCTAGTAATGATCACATAATTCCTAACAAAATTTTGACACAGATTCCCATTTCGTGCATTCAGAACATATAGCACGTTGCTGTAAGCAAGCACATTCTCATTCAAAGTTGCAAGTTACTATGTAGGAACAAGTTTGTATAGGTGTTTCAAAGATGCCCAGAACTGAGCTAAACGTTGTATGTCTCCAACTCCTAGAAATAACTTCATGCCCCATCTCCCTTACTTCGAGCTTGTAAGGATCACATAATTCCTAACAAAGTTTTGACACAGATTCCCAATTCGGGCATTCAGAACATATAGCACGTTGCTGTAACCAAGCACATTCTGATTCAAAGTTGCAAGTTACTATGTAGAAACAAGTTTGTATAGGTATTTCAAAGATGCCCAGAACTGAGCTAAACTTGGTATGTGTCCAACCTCTTGAAATAACTTCATGCCCCAACTCCCTTACTTCCAGCTAGTAAGGATCGCATAATTCCTGACAAAGTTTTGACACAGATTCCCAATTCGGGCATTCAGAACATATAGCACGTTGCTGTAAGCAAGCACATTCTCATTCTAAGAAGCAAGTTACTATGAAGGAACAAGTTTGTATAGGTATTTCAAAGATGCCCAGAACTGAGCTAAAGTGGGTATCTGTCCAACTCCTAGATATAACTTCATGCCCTATCTCCCTTACTTCCAGCTAGTAATGATCACATTATTCCTAACAAAGTTTTGACACAGATTCCCAATTCGGGCATTCAGAACATATAGCACGTTGCTGTAAGCAAGCACATTCTGATTCAAAGTTGCAAGTTACTATGTAGGAACAAGTTTGTATAGGTATTTCAAAGATGCCCAGAACTGAGCTAAACTTTGTATGTCTCCAACTCCTAGAAATAACTTCATGACCCATCTCCCTTACTTCCAGCTAGTAAGGATCAGATAATTCCTGACAAAGTTTTGACACAGATTCCCAATTCGGGCATTCAGATCATATAGCACGTTGCTGTAAGCAAGCACATTCTCATTCAAAGTTGCAAGTTACTATGTAGGAACAAGTTTGTATAGGTATTTCAAAGATGCCCAGAACTGAGCTAAACTTGGTATGTGTCCAACCTCTAGAAATAACTTCATGCCCCAACTCCCTTACTTCCAGCTGGTAAGGATCACATAATTCCTACCAAAGTTTTGACACAGATTCCCAATTCGGGCATTCAGAACATATAGCACGTTGCTGTAAGCAAGCACATTCTCATTCAAAGTTGCAAGTTACTATGTAGGAACAAGTTTGTATAGGTATTTCAAAGATGCCCAGAACTGAGCTAAACTTGGTATGTCTCCAACTCCTAGAAAAAACTTCATGCCCCATCTCCCTTACTTCCAGCTAGTAAGGATCACATAATTCCTAACAAAGTTTTGACACAGATTCCCAATTCGGGCATTCAGAACATATAGCACGTTGCTGTAAGCAAGCACATCCTCATTCAAAGTTGCAAGTTACTATGTAGGAACAAGTTTGTATAGGTATTTCAAAGATGCCCAGAACTGAGCTAAACTTGGTATGTGTCCCACTCCTAGAAAAAACTTCATGCCCCATCTCCCTTACTTCCAGCTAGTAAGGATCACATAATTCCTAACAAAGTTTTGACACAGATTCCCAATTCGGGCATTCAGAACATATAGCACGTTGCTGTAAGCAAGCACATTCTCATTCAAAGTTGCAAGTTACTATGTAGGAACAAGTTTGTATAGGTATTTCAAAGATGCCCAGAACTGAGCTAAATGTTGTATGTCTCCAACTCCTAGAAAAAACTTCATGCACCATCTCCCTTACTTCCAGCTAGTAAGGATCACATAATTCCTAACAAAGTTTTGACACAGATTCCCAATTCCGGCATTCAGAACATATAGCACGTTGCTGTAAGCAAGCACATTCTCATTCAAAGTTGCAAGTTACTATGTAGGAACAAGTTTGTATAGGTATTTCAAAGATGCCCAGAACTGAGCTAAACGGTGTATGTCTGCAACTCCTAGAAATAACTTCATGCCCCATCTCCCTTACTTCCAGCTAGTGAGGATCACATAATTCCTAACAAAGTTTTGACACAGATTCCCAATTCGGGCATTCAGAACATATAGCACGTTGCTGTAAGCAAGCACATTCTCATTCAAAGACGCAAGTTACTATGTAGGAACAAGTTTGTATAGGACTTTCAAAGATGCCCAGAACTGAGCTGAAGTTTGTATGTCTCCAACTCCTAGAAATAACTTCATGCCCCATCTCCCTTACTTCCAGCTAGTGAGCATCACATAATTCCTAACAAAGTTTTGACACAGATTCCCAATTCGGGCATTCAGAACATATAGCACGTTGCTGTAAGCAAGCACATTCTCATTCAAAGTTGCAAGTTACTATGTAGGAACAAGTTTGTATAGGTATTTCAAAGATGCCCAGAACTGAGCTAAACGTTGTATGTCTCCAACTCCTAGAAGTAACTTCAAGTCCCATCTCCCTTACTTCCAACTAGTAAGGATCACATAATTCCTAACAAAGTTTTGACACAGATTCCCAATTGGGGCATTCAGAACATATAGCACGTTGCTGTAAGCAAGCTCATTCTCATTCAAAGTTGCAAGTTACTATGTAGGAACAAGTTTGTATAGGTATTTCAAAGATGCCCAGAACTGAGCTAAACGTTGTATGTCTCCAACTCCTAGAAATAACTTCATGCCCCATCTCCCTTACATCCAGCTAGTGAGGATCACATAATTCCTAACAAAGTTGTGACACAGATTCCCAATTCGGGCATTCAGAACATATAGCACGTTGCTGTAAGCAAGATCATTCTCATTCAAAGTTGCAAGTTACTATGTAGGAACAAGTTTGTATAGGTATTTCAACGATGCCCAGAACTGAGCTAAACGTTGTATGTCTCCAACTCCTAGAAATAACTTCATGCCCCATCTCCCTTACTTCCAGCTAGTGAGCATCACATAATTCCTAACAAAGTTTTGACACAGATTCCCAATTCGGGCATTCAGAACATATAGCACGTTGCTGTAAGCAAGCACATTCTCATTCAAAGTTGCAAGTTACTGTGTAGGAACAAGTTTGTATAGGTATTTCAAAGTAGCCCAGAACTGAGCTAAACGTTGTATGTCTCCAACTCCTATAAATAACTTCATGCCACATCTCCCTTACATCCAGCTAGTGAGGATCACATAATTCCTAACAAAGTTTTGACACAGATTCCCAATTCGGGCATTCAGAACATATAGCACGTTGCTGTAAGCAAGCACATTCTCATTCAAAGTTGCAAGTTACTATGTAGGAACAAGTTTGTATAGGTATTTCAAAGATGCCCAGAACTGAGCTAAACGTTGTATGTCTGCAACTCCTAATAATAACATCATGCCCCATCTCTCTTTCTTCCATCTAGTAAGGATCACATAATTCCTAACAAAGTTTTGACACAGATTCCCTATTCGGGCATTCAGAACATATAGCAAGTTGCTGTAAGCAAGCACATTCTCATTCAAAGTTGCAAGTTACTATGTAGGAACAAGTTTGTATAGGTATTTCAAAGATGCCCAGAACTGAGCTAAACTTGGTATGTCTCCAACTCCTAGAAATAACTTCATGCCCCATCTCCCTTACTTCCAGCTAGTGAGGATCACATAATTCCTAACAAAGTTTTGACACAGATTCCCAATTCGGGCATTCAGAACATATAGCACGTTGCTGTAAGCAAGCACATTCTCATTCAAAGATGCAAGTTACTATGTAGGAACAAGTTTGTATAGGACTTTCAAAGATGCCCAGAAGTGAGCTGAATTTTGTATGTCTCCAATTCCTAGAAATAACTTCATGCCCAATCTCCCTTACTTCCAGCAAGTGAGGATCACATAATTCCTAACAAAGTTTTGACACAGATTCCCAATTCGGGCATTCAGAACATATAGCACGTTGCTGTAAGCAAGCACATTGTCATTCTAAGAAGCAAGTTACTATGTAGGAACAAGTTTGTATAGGTATTTCAAAGATGCCCAGAACTGAACTAAAGTGGGTATGTGTTCAACTCCTAGAAATAACTTCATGCCCCATCTCCCTTACTTCCAGCTAGTAATGATCACATAATTCCTAACAAATTTTGACACAGATTCCCATTTCGGGCATTCAGAACATATAGCACGTTGCTGTAAGCAAGCACATTCTCATTCAAAGTTGCAAGTTACTATGTAGGAACAAGTTTGTATAGGTATTTCAAAGATGCCCAGAACTGAGCTAAACGTTGTATGTCTCCAACTCCTAGAAATAACTTCATGCCCCATCTCCCTTACTTCCAGCTAGTAAGGATAACATAATTCCTAACAAAGTTTTGACACAGATTCCCAATTCGGGCATTCAGAACATATAGCACGTTGCTGTAAGCAAGCACATTCTCATTCAAAGTTGCAAGTTACTATGTAGGAACAAGTTTGTATAGGTATTTCAAAGATGCCCAGAACTGAGCAACTTGGTATGTGTCTAACGTCTAGAAATAACTTCATGCCCCAACTCCCTTACTTCCAACTAGTAAGGATCACATAATTCCTAACAAAGTTTTGACACAGATTCCCATTTCGGGCATCAGAACATATAGCACGTTGCTGTAAGCAAGCACATTCTCATTCAAAGTTGCAAGTTACTATGGAGGAACAAGTTTGTATAGGTATTTCAAAGATGCCCAGAACTGAGCTAAACGTTATATGTCTCCAACTCCTAGAAATAACTTCATTCCCCATCTCCCTTACTTCCAGCTAGTAAGGATCACATAATTCCTAACAATGTTTTGACACAGATTCCCAATTCGTGCATTCAGAACATATAGCACGTTGCTGTAAGCAAGCACATTCTCATTCAAAGTTGCAAGTTACTATGTAGGAACAAGTTTGTATAGGTATTTCAAAGATGCCCAGAACTGAGCTAAACGTTGTATGTCTCCAACTCCTAGAAATAATTTCATGCCCCATCTCCCTTACTTCCAGCTAGTAAGGATCACATAATTCCTAACAAAGTTTTGACACAGATTCCCAATTCGGGCATTCAGAACATATAGCACGTTGCTGTAAGCAAGCACATTCTCATTCAAAGATGCAAGTTACTGTGTAGGAACAAGTTTGTATAGGACTTTCAAAGATGCCCAGAACTGAGCTGAAGTTTGTATGTCTCCAACTCCTAGAAATAACTTCATGCCCCATCTCCCTTACTTCCAGCTAGTGAGGATTACATAATTCCTAACAAAGTTTTGACACAGATTCCCAATTCGGGCATTCAGAACATATAGGACGTTGCTGTAAGCAAGCACATTCTCATTCTAAGAAGCAAGTTACTATGTAGGAACAAGTTTGTATAGGTATTTCAAAGATGCCCAGAACTGAGCTAAACGTTGTATGTCTCCAACTCCTAGAAGTAACTTCATGTCCCATCTCCCTTACTTCCAGCTAGTAAGGATCACATAATTCCTAACAAAGTTTTGACACAGATTCCCAATTCGGGCATTCAGAACATACAGCACATTGCTGTAAGCAAGCACATTCTCATTCAAAGTTGCAAGTTAATATGTAGGAACAAGTTTGTATACGTATTTCACAGATGCCCAGAACTGAGCTAAACGTTGTATGTCTCCAACTCCTAGAAATAACTTCATGCCCCATCTCCCTTACTTCCAGCTATTAAGGATCACATAATTCCTAACAAAGTTTTGACACAGATTCCCAATTCGGGCATTCAGAACATATAGCACGTTGCTGTAAGCAAGCACATTCTCATTCAACGATGCAAGTTACAATGTGGGAACAAGTTTGTATAGGACTTTCAAAGATGCCCAGAACTGTGCTGAAGTTTGTATCTCTCCAACTCCTAGAAATAACTTCATGCCCCATCTCCCTTACTTCCAGCTAATAAGGATCACATAATTCCTAACAACGTTTTGACACAGATTCCCAATTCGGGCATTCAGAACATATAGCACCTTGCTGTAGCAAGCACATTCTGATTCAAATTTGCAAGTTACTATGTAGGAACAAGTTTGTATATGTATTTCAAAGATGCCCAGAACTGAGCTAAACGTTGTATGTCTGCAACTCCTAATAATAACATCATGCCCCATCTCTCTTACTTCCATCTAGTAAGGATCACATAATTCCTAACAAAGTTTTGACACAGATTCCCAATTCGGGCATTCAGAACATATAGCACGTTGCTGTAAGCAAGCACATTCTCATTCAAAGTTGCAAGTTACTAAGTAGGAACAAGTTTGTATAGGTATTTCAAAGATGCCCAGAACTGAGCTAAACGTTGTATGACTCCAACTCCTAGAAATAACTTCATGCCCCATCTCCCTTACTTCCAGCTAGTAAGGATCACATAATTCCTAACAAAGTTTTGACACAGATTCCCAATTCGGGCATTCAGAACATATAGCACGTTGCTGTAAGCAAGCACATTCTCATTCAAAGTTGCAAGTTACTATGTAGGAACAAGTTTGTATAGGTATTTCAAAGATGCCCAGAACTGAGCTAAACTTGGTATGTGTCCAACCTCTAGAAATAACTTCATGCCCCAAGTCCCTTACTTCCAGCTAGTAATGATCACATAATTCCTAACAAAGTTTTGACACAGATTCCCAATTCGGGCATTCAGAACATATAGCACGTTGCTGTAAGCAAGCACTTTCTCATTCAAAGTTGCAAGTTACTATGTAGGAACAAGTTTGTATAGGTATTTCAAAGATGCCCAGAACTGAGCTAAACGTTGTATGTCTCCAACTCCTAGAAATAACTTCATGCCCCTTCTCCCTTACTTCCATCTAGTAAGGATCACATAATTCCTAACAAAGTTTTGACACAGATTCCCAATTCGGGCATTCAGAACATATAGCACGTTGCTGTAAGCAAGCACATTCTCATTCAAAGTTGCAAGTTACTATGTAGGAACAAGTTTGTATAGGTATTTCAAAGATGCCCAGAACTGAGCTAAACGTTGTATGTCTGCAGCTCCTAGAAATAACTTCATGCCCCATCTCCCTTACTTCCAGCTAGTAAGGATCACATAATTCCTAACAAAGTTTTGACACAGATTCCCAATTCGGGCATTCAGAACATATAGCACGTTGCTGTAAGCAAGCACATTCTCATTCAAAGTTGCAAGTTACTATGTAGGAACAAGTTTGTATAGGTATTTCAAAGATGCCCAGAACTGAGCTAAACGTTGTATGTCTCCAACTCCTAGAAATATCTTCATGCCCCATCTCCCTTACTTCCATCTAGTAAGGATCACATAATTCCTAACAAAGTTTTGACACAGATTCCCAATTCGGGCATTCAGAACATATAGCACGTTGCTGTAAGCAAGCACATTCTCAAAGTTGCAAGTTACTATGTAGGAACAAGTTTGTAAAGGTATTTCAAAGATGTCCAGAACTGAGCTAAACGTGGTATGTCTCCAACTCCTAGAAATAACTTCATGCCCCATCTCCCTTACTTGCAGCTAGTAAGGATCACATAATTCCTAACAAAGTTTTGACTCAGATGCCCAATTCGGGCATTCAGAACATATAGCACGTTGCTGTAAGCAAGCACATTCTCATTCAAAGTTGCAAGTTACTATGTAGGAACAAGTTTGCATAGGTATTTCAAAGATGCCCAGAACTGAGCTAAAGTGGGTATGTGTCCAACTCCTAGAAATAACTTCATGCCTCATCTCCCATACTTCCAGCTAGTAATGATCACATAATTCCTAACAAAGTTTTGACACAGATTCCCATTTCGTGCATTCAGAACATATAGCACGTTGCTGTAAGCAAGCACATTCTCATTCAAAGTTGCAAGTTACTATGTAGGAACAAGTTTGTATAGGTGTTTCAAAGATGCCCAGAACTGAGCTAAACGTTGTATGTCTCCAACTCCTAGAAATAACTTCATGCCCCATCTCCCTTACTTCGAGCTAGTAAGGATCACATAATTCCTAACAAAGTTTTGACACAGATTCCCAATTCGGGCATTCAGAACATATAGCACGTTGCTGTAACCAAGCACATTCTGATTCAAAGTTGCAAGTTACTATGTAGAAACAAGTTTGTATAGGTATTTCAAAGATGCCCAGAACTGAGCTAAACTTGGTATGTGTCCAACCTCTTGAAATAACTTCATGCCCCAACTCCCTTACTTCCAGCTAGTAAGGATCGCATAATTCCTGACAAAGTTTTGACACAGATTCCCAATTCGGGCATTCAGAACATATAGCACGTTGCTGTAAGCAAGCACATTCTCATTCTAAGAAGCAAGTTACTATGAAGGAACAAGTTTGTATAGGTATTTCAAAGATGCCCAGAACTGAGCTAAAGTGGGTATGTGTCCAACTCCTAGACATAACTTCATGCCCTATCTCCCTTACTTCCAGCTAGTAATGATCACATTATTCCTAACAAAGTTTTGACACAGATTCCCAATTCGTGCCTTCAGAACATATAGCACGTTGCTGTAAGCAAGCACATTCTGATTCAAAGTTGCAAGTTACTATGTAGGAACAAGTTTGTATAGGTATTTCAAAGATGCCCAGAACTGAGCTAAACTTGGTATGTGTCCAACCTCTAGAAATAACTTCATGCCCCATCTCCCTTACTTCCAGCTGGTAAGGATCACATAATTCCTAACAAAGTTTTGACACAGATTCCCAATTCGGGCATTCAGAACATATAGCACGTTGCTGTAAGCAAGCACATTCTCATTCAAAGTTGCAAGTTACTATGTAGGAACAAGTTTGTATAGGTATTTCAAAGATGCCCAGAACTGAGCTAAACGTTGTATGTCTGCAGCTCCTAGAAATAACTTCATGCCCCATCTCACTTACTTCCAGCTAGTAAGGATCACATAATTCCTAACAAAGTTTTGACACAGATTCCCAATTCGGGCATTCAGAACATATAGCACGTTGCTGTAAGCAAGCACATTCTCATTCAAAGTTGCAAGTTACTATGTAGGAACAAGTTTGTATAGGTATTTCAAAGATGCCCAGAACTGAGCTAAACGTTGTATGTCTCCAACTCCTAGAAATATCTTCATGCCCCATCTCCCTTACTTCCATCTAGTAAGGATCACATAATTCCTAACAAAGTTTTGACACAGATTCCCAATTCGGGCATTCAGAACATATAGCACGTTGCTGTAAGCAAGCACATTCTCAAAGTTGCAAGTTACTATGTAGGAACAAGTTTGTAAAGGTATTTCAAAGATGTCCAGAACTGAGCTAAACGTGGTATGTCTCCAACTCCTAGAAATAACTTCATGCCCCATCTCCCTTACTGGCAGCTAGTAAGGATCACATAATTCCTAACAAAGTTTTGACTCAGATGCCCAATTCGGGCATTCAGAACATATAGCACGTTGCTGTAAGCAAGCACATTCTCATTCAAAGTTGCAAGTTACTATGTAGGAACAAGTTTGAATAGGTATTTCAAAGATGCCCAGAACTGAGCTAAAGTGGGTATGTGTCCAACTCCTAGAAATAACTTCATGCCTCATCTCCCATACTTCCAGCTAGTAATGATCACATAATTCCTAACAAAGTTTTGACACAGATTCCCATTTCGTGCATTCAGAACATATAGCACGTTGCTGTAAGCAAGCACATTCTCATTCAAAGTTGCAAGTTACTATGTAGGAACAAGTTTGTATAGGTGTTTCAAAGATGCCCAGAACTGAGCTAAACGTTGTATGTCTCCAACTCCTAGAAATAACTTCATGCCCCATCTCCCTTACTTCGAGCTAGTAAGGATCACATAATTCCTAACAAAGTTTTGACACAGATTCCCAATTCGGGCATTCAGAACATATAGCACGTTGCTGTAACCAAGCACATTCTGATTCAAAGTTGCAAGTTACTATGTAGAAACAAGTTTGTATAGGTATTTCAAAGATGCCCAGAACTGAGCTAAACTTGGTATGTGTCCAACCTCTTGAAATAACTTCATGCCCCAACTCCCTTACTTCCAGCTAGTAAGGATCGCATAATTCCTGACAAAGTTTTGACACAGATTCCCAATTCGGGCATTCAGAACATATAGCACGTTGCTGTAAGCAAGCACATTCTCATTCTAAGAAGCAAGTTACTATGAAGGAACAAGTTTGTATAGGTATTTCAAAGATGCCCAGAACTGAGCTAAAGTGGGTATGTGTCCAACTCCTAGACATAACTTCATGCCCTATCTCCCTTACTTCCAGCTAGTAATGTTCACATTATTCCTAACAAAGTTTTGACACAGATTCCCAATTCGTGCATTCAGAACATATAGCACGTTGCTGTAAGCAAGCACATTCTGATTCAAAGTTGCAAGTTACTATGTAGGAACAAGTTTGTGTAGGTATTTCAAAGATGCCCAGAACTGAGCTAAACTTTGTATGTCTCCAACTCCTAGAAATAACTTCATGCCCCATCTCCCTTACTTCCAGCTGGTAAGGATCACATAATGCCTTACAAAGTTTTGACACAGATTCCCAATTCGGGCATTCAGATCATATATTACGTTGCTGTAAGCAAGCACATTCTGATTCAAAGTTGCAAGTTACTATGTAGGAACAAGTTTGTATAGGTATTTCAAAGATGCCCAGAACTGAGCTAAACGTTGTATGTCTCCAACTCCTAGAAATAACTTCATGCCCCATCTCCCTTACTTCCAGCTAGTAAGGATCACATAATTCCTAAAAATGTTTTGACACAGATTCCCAATACGGGCATTCAGAACATATAGCACGTTGCTGTAAGCAAGCACTTTCTCATTCAAAGTTGCAAATTACTATGTAGGAACAAGTTTGTATAGGTATTTGAAAGATGCCCAGAACTGAGCTAAACGTTGTATGTCTCCAACTCCTAGAAATAACTTCATGCCCCATCTCCCTTAATTCCAGCTAGTAAGGATCACATAATTCCTAACAAAGTTTTGACACAGATTCCCAATATGGGCATTCAGATCATATAGCACGTTGCTGTAAGCAAGCACATTCTCATTCAAAGTTGCAAGTTACTATGTAGGAACAAGTTTGTATAGTTATTTCAAAGATGCCCAGAATTGAGCTAAACGTTGTATGTCTCCAACTCCTAGAAATAACTTCATGCCCCATCTCCCTTAATTCCAGCTAGTAAGGATCACATAATTCCTAACAAAGTTTTGACACAGATTCCCAATTCGGGCATTCAGAACATATAGCACGTTGCTGTAAGCAAGCACATTCTCATTGAAAGATGCAAGTTACTATGTAGGAACAAGTTTGTATAGGACTTTCAACGATGCCCAGAACTGAGCTGAAGTTTGTATGTCTCCAACTCCAAGAAATAACTTCATGACCCATCTCCCTTACTTCCAGCTAGTGAGGATCACATAATTCCTAACAAAGTTTTGACACAGATTCCCAATTCGTGCATTCAGAACATATAGCACGTTGCTGTAAGCAAGCACATTCTCATTCAAAGATGCAAGTTACTATGTAGGAATAAGTTTGTATAGGACTTTCAAAGATGCCCAGAACTGAGCTGAAGTTTGTATGTCTCCAACTCCTAGAAATAACTTCATGCCCCATCTCCCTTTCTTCCAGCTAGTGAGGATCACATAATTCCTAACAAAGTTTTGACACAGATTCCCAATTCGGGCATTCAGAACATATAGCACGTTGCTGTAAGCAAGCACATTCTCATTCTAAGAAGCAAGTTACTATGTAGGAACAAGTTTGTATAGGTATTTCAAAGATGCCCAGAACTGAGCTAAACGTTGTATGTCTCCAACTCCTAGAAATAACTTCATGCCCCATCTCACTTACTTCCAGCTAGTAAGGATCACATAATTCCTAACAAAGTTTTGACACAGATTCCCAATTCGGGCATTCAGAACATATAGCGCGTTGCTGTAAGCAAGCACTTTCTCATTCAAAGTTGCAAGTTACTATGTAGGAACAAGTTTGTATAGGTATTTCAAAGATGCCCAGAACTGAGCTAAACGTTGTATGTCTCCAACTCCTAGAAATAACTTCATGCCCCATCTCCCTTACTTCCAGCTAGTAAGGATCACATAATTCCTAACAAAGTTTTGACACAGATTCCCAATTCGGGCATTCAGAACATATAGCACGTTGCTGTAAGCAAGCACATTCTCATTCAAAGTTGCAAGTTACTATGTAGGAACAAGTTTGTATAGGTATTTCAAAGATGCCCAGAACTGAGCTAAACGTTGTATGTCTCCAACTCCTAGAAATAACTTCATGCCCCATCTCCCTTACTTCCAGCTAGTAAGGATCACATAATTCCTAACAAAGTTTTGACACAGATTCCCAATTCGGGGATTCAGAACATATAGCACGTTGCTGTAAGCAAGATGATTCTCATTCAAAGTTGCAAGTTACTATGTAGGAACAAGTTTGTATAGGTATTTCAACGATGCCCAGAACTGAGCTAAACGTTGTATGTCTCCAACTCCTAGAAATAACTTCATGCCCCATCTCCCTTACTTCCAGCTAGTGAGCATCACATAATTCCTAACAAAGTTTTGACACAGATTCCCAATTCGGGCATTCAGAACATATAGCACGTTGCTGTAAGCAAGCACATTCTCATTCAAAGATGCAAGTTACTATGTAGGAACAAGTTTGTATAGGACTTTCAAAGATGCCCAGAAGTGAGCTGAATTTTGTATGTCTCCAATTCCTAGAAATGACTTCATGCCCAATCTCCCTTACTTTCAGCAAGTGAGGATCACATAATTCCTAACAAAGTTTTGACACAGATTCCCAATTCGGGCATTCAGAACATATAGCACGTTGCTGTAAGCAAGCACATTGTCATTCTAAGAAGCAAGTTACTATGTAGGAACAAGTTTGTATAGGTATTTCAAAGATGCCCAGAACTGAACTAAAGTGGGTATGTGTTCAACTCCTAGAAATAACTTCATGCCCCATCTCCCTTACTTCCAGCTAGTAATGATCACATAATTCCTAACAAATTTTGACACAGATTCCCATTTCGGGCATTCAGAACATATAGCACGTTGCTGTAAGCAAGCACATTCTCATTCAAAGTTGCAAGTTACTATGTAGGAACAAGTTTGTATAGGTATTTCAAAGATGCCCAGAACTGAGCTAAACGTTGTATGTCTCCAACTCCTAGAAATAACTTCATGCCCCATCTCCCTTAATTCCAGCTAGTAAGGATCACATAATTCCTAACAAAGTTTTGACACAGATTCCCAATTCGGGCATTCAGAACATATAGCACGTTGCTGTAAGCAAGCACATTCTCATTCAAAGTTGCAAGTTACTATGTAGGAACAAGTTTTTATAGGTATTTCAAAGATGCCCAGAACTGAGCAACTTGGTATGTGTCTAACCTCTAGAAATAACTTCATGCCCCAACTCCCTTACTTCCAACTAGTAAGGATCACATAATTCCTAACAAAGTTTTGACACAGATTCCCATTTCGGGCATCAGAACATATAGCACGTTGCTGTAAGCAAGCACATTCTCATTCAAAGTTGCAAGTTACTATGGAGGAACAAGTTTGTATAGGTATTTCAAAGATGCCCAGAACTGAGCTAAACGTTATATGTCTCCAACTCCTAGAAATAACTTCATTCCCCATCTCCCTTACTTCCAGCTAGTAAGGATCACATAATTCCTAACAATGTTTTGACACAGATTCCCAATTCGTGCATTCAGAACATATAGCACGTTGCTGTAAGCAAGCACATTCTCATTCAAAGTTGCAAGTTACTATGTAGGAACAAGTTTGTATAGGTATTTCAAAGATGCCCAGAACTGAGCTAAACGTTGTATGTCTCCAACTCCTAGAAATAATTTCATGCCCCATCTCCCTTACTTCCAGCTAGTAAGGATCACATAATTCCTAACAAAGTTTTGACACAGATTCCCAATTCGGGCATTCAGAACATATAGCACGTTGCTGTAAGCAAGCACATTCTCATTCAATGATGCAAGTTACAATGTGGGAACAAGTTTGTATAGGACTTTCAAAGATGCCCAGAACTGTGCTGAAGTTTGTATCTCTCCAACTCCTAGAAATAACTTCATGCCCCATCTCCCTTACTTCCAGCTAATAAGGATCACATAATTCCTAACAACGTTTTGACACAGATTCCCAATTCGGGCATTCAGAACATATAGCACCTTGCTGTAAGCAAGCACATTCTGATTCAAATTTGCAAGTTACTATGTAGGAACAAGTTTGTATATGTATTTCAAAGATGCCCAGAACTGAGCTAAACGTTGTATGTCTGCAACTCCTAATAATAACATCATGCCCCATCTCTCTTACTTCCATCTAGTAAGGATCACATAATTCCTAACAAAGTTTTGACACAGATTCCCAATTCGGGCATTCAGAACATATAGCACGTTGCTGTAAGCAAGCACATTCTCATTCAAAGTTGCAAGTTACTAAGTAGGAACAAGTTTGTATAGGTATTTCAAAGATGCCCAGAACTGAGCTAAACGTTGTATGTCTCCAACTCCTAGAAATAACTTCATGCCCCATCTCCCTTACTTGCAGCTAGTAAGGATCACATAATTCCTAACAAAGTTTTGACACAGATTCCCAATTCGGGCATTCAGAACATATAGCACGTTGCTGTAAGCAAGCACATTCTCATTCAAAGTTGCAAGTTACTATGTAGGAACAAGTTTGTATAGGTATTTCAAAGATGCCCAGAACTGAGCTAAACTTGGTATGTGTCCAACCTCTAGAAATAACTTCATGCCCCAAGTCCCTTACTTCCAGCTAGTAATGATCACATAATTCCTAACAAAGTTTTGACACAGATTCCCAATTCGGGCATTCAGAACATATAGCACGTTGCTGTAAGCAAGCACTTTCTCATTCAAAGTTGCAAGTTACTATGTAGGAACAAGTTTGTATAGGTATTTCAAAGATGCCCAGAACTGAGCTAAACGTTGTATGTCTCCAACTCCTAGAAATAACTTCATGCCCCTTCTCCCTTACTTCCATCTAGTAAGGATCACATAATTCCTAACAAAGTTTTGACACAGATTCCCAATTCGGGCATTCAGAACATATAGCACGTTGCTGTAACCAAGCACATTCTCATTCAAAGTTGCAAGTTACTATGTAGGAACAAGTTTGTATAGGTATTTCAAAGATGCCCAGAACTGAGCTAAACGTTGTATGTCTGCAGCTCCTAGAAATAACTTCATGCCCCATCTCCCTTACTTCCAGCTAGTAAGGATCACATAATTCCTAACAAAGTTTTGACACAGATTCCCAATTCGGGCATTCAGAACATATAGCACGTTGCTGTAAGCAAGCACATTCTCATTCAAAGTTGCAAGTTACTATGTAGGAACAAGTTTGTATAGGTATTTCAAAGATGCCCAGAACTGAGCTAAACGTTGTATGTCTCCAACTCCTAGAAATATCTTCATGCCCCATCTCCCTTACTTCCATCTAGTAAGGATCACATAATTCCTAACAAAGTTTTGACACAGATTCCCAATTCGGGCATTCAGAACATATAGCACGTTGCTGTAAGCAAGCACATTCTCAAAGTTGCAAGTTACTATGTAGGAACAAGTTTGTAAAGGTATTTCAAAGATGTCCAGAACTGAGCTAAACGTGGTATGTCTCCAACTCCTAGAAATAACTTCATGCCCCATCTCCCTTACTTGCAGCTAGTAAGGATCACATAATTCCTAACAAAGTTTTGACTCAGATGCCCAATTCGGGCATTCAGAACATATAGCACGTTGCTGTAAGCAAGCACATTCTCATTCAAAGTTGCAAGTTACTATGTAGGAACAAGTTTGCATAGGTATTTCAAAGATGCCCAGAACTGAGCTAAAGTGGGTATGTGTCCAACTCCTAGAAATAACTTCATGCCTCATCTCCCATACTTCCAGCTAGTAATGATCACATAATTCCTAACAAAGTTTTGACACAGATTCCCATTTCGTGCATTCAGAACATATAGCACGTTGCTGTAAGCAAGCACATTCTCATTCAAAGTTGCAAGTTACTATGTAGGAACAAGTTTGTATAGGTGTTTCAAAGATGCCCAGAACTGAGCTAAACGTTGTATGTCTCCAACTCCTAGAAATAACTTCATGCCCCATCTCCCTTACTTCGAGCTAGTAAGGATCACATAATTCCTAACAAAGTTTTGACACAGATTCCCAATTCGGGCATTCAGAACATATAGCACGTTGCTGTAACCAAGCACATTCTGATTCAAAGTTGCAAGTTACTATGTAGAAACAAGTTTGTATAGGTATTTCAAAGATGCCCAGAACTGAGCTAAACTTGGTATGTGTCCAACCTCTTGAAATAACTTCATGCCCCAACTCCCTTACTTCCAGCTAGTAAGGATCGCATAATTCCTGACAAAGTTTTGACACAGATTCCCAATTCGGGCATTCAGAACATATAGCACGTTGCTGTAAGCAAGCACATTCTCATTCTAAGAAGCAAGTTACTATGAAGGAACAAGTTTGTATAGGTATTTCAAAGATGCCCAGAACTGAGCTAAAGTGGGTATGTGTCCAACTCCTAGACATAACTTCATGCCCTATCTCCCTTACTTCCAGCTAGTAATGATCACATTATTCCTAACAAAGTTTTGACACAGATTCCCAATTCGTGCCTTCAGAACATATAGCACGTTGCTGTAAGCAAGCACATTCTGATTCAAAGTTGCAAGTTACTATGTAGGAACAAGTTTGTATAGGTATTTCAAAGATGCCCAGAACTGAGCTAAACTTGGTATGTGTCCAACCTCTAGAAATAACTTCATGCCCCATCTCCCTTACTTCCAGCTGGTAAGGATCACATAATTCCTACCAAAGTTTTGACACAGATTCCCAATTCGGGCATTCAGAACATATAGCACGTTGCTGTAAGCAAGCACATTCTCATTCAAAGTTGCAAGTTACTATGTAGGAACAAGTTTGTATAGGTATTTCAAAGATGCCCAGAACTGAGCTAAACTTGGTATGTGTCCAACTCCTAGAAAAAACTTCATGCCCCATCTCCCTTACTTCCAGCTAGTAAGGATCACATAATTCCTAACAAAGTTTTGACACAGATTCCCAATTCGGGCATTCAGAACATATAGCACGTTGCTGTAAGCAAGCACATTCTCATTCAAAGTTGCAAGTTACTATGTAGGAACAAGTTTGTATAGGTATTTCAAAGATGCCCAGAACTGAGCTAAACGTTGTATGTCTGCAGCTCCTAGAAATAACTTCATGCCCCATCTCCCTTACTTCCAGCTAGTAAGGATCACATAATTCCTAACAAAGTTTTGACACAGATTCCCAATTCGGGCATTCAGAACATATAGCACGTTGCTGTAAGCAAGCACATTCTCATTCAAAGTTGCAAGTTACTATGTAGGAACAAGTTTGTATAGGTATTTCAAAGATGCCCAGAACTGAGCTAAACTTTGTATGTCTCCAACTCCTAGAAATATCTTCATGCCCCATCTCCCTTACTTCCATCTAGTAAGGATCACATAATTCCTAACAAAGTTTTGACACAGATTCCCAATTCGGGCATTCAGAACATATAGCACGTTGCTGTAAGCAAGCACATTCTCAAAGTTGCAAGTTACTATGTAGGAACAAGTTTGTAAAGGTATTTCAAAGATGTCCAGAACTGAGCTAAACGTGGTATGTCTCCAACTCCTAGAAATAACTTCATGCCCCATCTCCCTTACTTGCAGCTAGTAAGGATCACATAATTCCTAACAAAGTTTTGACTCAGATGCCCAATTCGGGCATTCAGAACATATAGCACGTTGCTGTAAGCAAGCACATTCTCATTCAAAGTTGCAAGTTACTATGTAGGAACAAGTTTGCATAGGTATTTCAAAGATGCCCAGAACTGAGCTAAAGTGGGTATGTGTCCAACTCCTAGAAATAACTTCATGCCTCATCTCCCATACTTCCAGCTAGTAATGATCACATAATTCCTAACAAAGGTTTAACACAGATTCCCATTTCGTGCATTCAGAACTTATAGCACGTTGCTGTAAGCAAGCACATTCTCATTCAAAGTTGCAAGTTACTATGTAGGAACAAGTTTGTATAGGTGTTTCAAAGATGCCCAGAACAGAGCTAAACGTTGTATGTCTCCAACTCCTAGAAATAACTTCATGCCCCATCTCCCTTACTTCGAGCTAGTAAGGATCACATAATTCCTAACAAAGTTTTGACACAGATTCCCAATTCGGGCATTCAGAACATATAGCACGTTGCTGTAACCAAGCACATTCTGATTCAAAGTTGCAAGTTACTATGTAGAAACAAGATTGTATAGGTATTTCAAAGATGCCCAGAACTGAGCTAAACTTGGTATGTGTCCAACCTCTTGAAATAACTTCATGCCCCAACTCCCTTACTTCCAGCTAGTAAGGATCGCATAACTCCTGACAAAGTTTTGACACAGATTCCCAATTCGGGCATTCAGAACATATAGCACGTTGCTGTAAGCAAGCACATTCTCATTCTAAGAAGCAAGTTACTATGAAGGAACAAGTTTGTATAGGTATTTCAAAGATGCTCAGAACTGAGCTAAAGTGGGTATGTGTCCAACTCCTAGACATAACTTCATGCCCTATCTCCCTTACTTCCAGCTAGTAATGATCACATTATTCCTAACAAAGTTTTGACACAGATTCCCAATTCGTGCATTCAGATCATATAGGACGTTGCTGTAAGCAAGCACATTCTGATTCAAAGTTGCAAGTTACTATGTAGGAACAAGTTTGTATAGGTATTTCAAAGATGCCCAGAACTGAGCTAAACGTTGTATGTCTCCAACTCCTAGAAATAACTTCATGCCCCATCTCCCTTACTTCCAGCTAGTAAGGATCACATAATTCCTAAAAATGTTTTGACACAGATTCCCAATACGGGCATTCAGAACATATAGCACGTTGCTGTAAGCAAGCACTTTCTCATTCAAAGTTGCAAATTACTATGTAGGAACAAGTTTGTATAGGTATTTCAAAGATGCCCAGAACTGAGCTAAACGTTGTATGTCTCCAACTCCTAGAAATAACTTCATGCCCCATCTCCCTTAATTCCAGCTAGTAAGGATCACATAATTCCTAACAAAGTTTTGACACAGATTCCCAATATGGGCATTCAGATCATATAGCACGTTGCTGTAAGCAAGCACATTCTCATTCAAAGTTGCAAGTTACTATGTAGGAACAAGTTTGTATAGTTATTTCAAAGATGCCCAGAACTGAGCTAAACGTTGTATGTCTCCAACTCCTAGAAATAACTTCATGCCCCATCTCCCTTACTTCCATCTAGTAAGGATCACATAATTCCTAACAAAGTTTTGACACAGATTCCCAATTCGGGCATTCAGAACATATAGCACGTTGCTGTAAGCAAGCACATTCTCATTGAAAGATGCAAGTTACTATGTAGGAACAAGTTTGTATAGGACTTTCAACGATGCCCAGAACTGAGCTGAAATTTGTATGTCTCCAACTCCTAGAAATAACTTCATGACCCATCTCCCTTACTTCCAGCTAGTGAGGATCACATAATTCCTAACAAAGTTTTGACACAGATTCCCAATTCGTGCATTCAGAACATATAGCACGTTGCTGTAAGCAAGCACATTCTCATTCAAAGATGCAAGTTACTATGTAGGAATAAGTTTGTATAGGACTTTCAAAGATGCCCAGAACTGAGCTGAAGTTTGTATGTCTCCAACTCCTAGAAATAACTTCATGCCCCATCTCCCTTTCTTCCAGCTAGTGAGGATCACATAATTCCTAACAAAGTTTTGACACAGATTCCCAATTCGGGCATTCAGAACATATAGCACGTTGCTGTAAGCAAGCACATTCTCATTCTAAGAAGCAAGTTACTATGTAGGAACAAGTTTGTATAGGTATTTCAAAGATGCCCAGAACTGAGCTAAACGTTATATGTCTCCAACTCCTAGAAATAACTTCATGCCCCATCTTCCTTACTTCCAGCTAGTAAGGATCACATAATTCCTAACAAAGTTTTGACACAGATTCCCAATTCGGGCATTCAGAACATATAGCACGTTGCTGTAAGCAAGCACATTCTCATTCAAAGATGCAAGTTACTATGTAGGAACAAGTTTGCATAGGACTTTCAAAGATGCCCAGAACTGAGCTGAAGTTTGTATGTCACCAACTCCTAGAAATAACTGCATGACCCATCTCCCTTACTTCCAGCTAGTGAGGATCACATAATTCCTAACAAAGTTTTGACACAGATTCCCAATTCGGGCATTCAGAACATATAGCACGTTGCTGTAAGCAAGCACATTCTCATTCTAAGAAGCAAGTTACTATGTAGGAACAAGTTTGTATAGGTATTTCAAAGATGCCCAGAACTGAGCTAAACGTTGTATGTCTCCAACTCCTAGAAATAACTTCATGCCCCATCTCCCTTACTTGCAGCTAGTAAGGATCACATAATTCCTAACAAAGTTTTGACACAGATTCCCAATTCGGGCATTCAGAACATATAGCACGTTGCTGTAAGCAAGCACATTCTCATTCAAAGATGCAAGTTACTATGTAGGAACAAGTTTGTATAGGACTTTCAAAGATGCCCAGAACTGAGCTGAAGTTTGTATGTCTCCAACTCCTAGAAATAACTTCATGACCCATCTCCCTTACTTCCAGCTAGTAAGAATCACATAATTCCTAACAAAGTTTTGACACAGATTCCCAATTCGGGCATTCAGAACATATAGCACGTTGCTGTAAGCAAGCACATTCTCATTCAATGTTGCAAGTTACTATGTAGGAACAAGTTTGTATAGGTATTTCAAAGATGCCCAGAACTGAGCTAAACGTTGTATGTCTCCAACTCCTAGAAATAACTTCATGCCCCATCTCCCTTACTTCCATCTAGTAAGGATCACATAATTCCTAACAAAGTTTTGACACAGATTCCCAATTCGGTCATTCAGAACATATAGCACGCTGCTGTAAGCAAGCACATTCTCATTCAAAGTTGCAAGTTACTATGTAGGAACAAGTTTGTATAGGTATTTCAAAGATGCCCAGAACTGAGCTAAACTTGGTATGTGTCCAACCTCTAGAAATAACTTCATGCCCCAACTCCCTTACATCCAGCTAGTAAGGATCACATAATTCCTAACAAAGTTTTGACACAGATTCCCAATTCGGGCATTCAGAACATATAGCACGTTGCTGTAAGCAAGCGCATTCTCATTCAAAGTTGCAAGTTACTATGTAGGAACAAGTTTGTATAGGTATTTCAAAGATGCCCAGAACTGAGCTAAACGTTGTATGTCTCCAACTCCTAGAAATAACTTCATGCCCCATCTCTCTTACTTCCAGCTAGTAAGGATCACATAATTCCTAACAAAGTTTTGACACAGATTCCCAATTAGGGCATTCAGAACATGTAGCACGTTGCTGTAAGCAAGCACATTCTCATTCAAAGTTGCAAGTTACTATGTAGGAACAAGTTTGTATAGGTATTTCAAAGATGCCCAGAACTGAGCTGAAGTTTGTATGTCTCCAAATCCTAGAAATAACTTCATGCCCCATCTCCCTTACTTCCAGCTAGTGAGGATCACATAATTCCTATCAAAGTTTTGACACAGATTCCCAATTCTGGCATTCAGAACATATAGCACGTTGCTGTAAGCAAGCACATTCTCATTCAAAGTTGCAAGTTACTATGTAGGAACAAGTTTGTATAGGTATTTCAAAGATGCCCAGAACTGAGCTAAACGTTGTATGTCTCAAACTCCTACAAATAACTTCATGCCCCATCTCCCTTACTTCCAGCTAGTAAGGATCACATAATTCCTAACAAAGTTTTGACACAGATTCCCAATTCGGGCATTCAGAACATATAGCACGTTGCTGTAAGCAAGCACATTCTCATTCAAAGTTGCAAGTTACTATGTAGGAACAAGTTTGTATAGGTATTTCAAAGATGCCCAGAACTGAGCTAAACGTTGTATGTGTCCAACTTCTAGAAATAACTTCATGCCCCATCTCCCTTACTTCCAGCTAGTAAGGATCACATAATTCCTAACAAAGTTTTGACACAGATTCCCAATTCGGGCATTCAGAACATATAGCACGTTGCTGTAAGCAAGCACATTCTCATTCAAAGTTGCAAGTTACTATGTAGGAACAAGTTTGTATAGGTATTTCAAAGATGCCCAGAAGTGAGCTAAACTTGGTATGTGTCCAACTCCTAGAAATAACTTCATGCCCCATCTCCCTTACTTCCAGCTAGTAAGGATCACATAATTCCTAACAAAGTTTTGACACAGATTCCCAATTCGGGCATTCAGAACATATAGCACGTTGCTGTAAGCAAGCACATTCTCATTCAAAGTTGCAAGTTACTATGTAGGAACAAGTTTGTATAGGTATTTCAAAGATGCCCAGAACTGAGCTAAACGTTGTATGTCTGCAACTCCTAGAAATCACTTCATGCCCCATCTCCCTTACTTCCAGCTAGTAAGGATCACATAATTCCTAACAAAGTTTTGACACAGATTCCCTATTCGGGCATTCAGAACATATAGCACGTTGCTGTAAGCAAGCACATTCTCATTCAAAGTTGCAAGTTACTATGTAGGAACAAGTTTGTATAGGTATTTCAAAGATGCCCAGAACTGAGCTAAACTTTGTATGTCTCCAACTCCTAGAAATAACTTCATGCCCCATCTCCCTTACTTCCATCTAGTAAGGATCACATAATTCCTAACAAAGTTTTGACACAGATTCCCAATATGGGCATTCAGAACATATAGCACGTTGCTGTAAGCAAGCACATTCTCATTCAAAGTTGCAAGTTACTATGTAGGAACAAGTTTGTATAGGTATTTCAAAGATGCCCAGAACTGAGCTAAACGTTATATGTCTCCAACTCCTAGAAATAACTTCATGCCCCATCTTCCTTACTTCCAGCTAGTAAGGATCACATAATTCCTAACAAAGTTTTGACACAGATTCCCAATTCGGGCATTCAGAACATATAGCACGTTGCTGTAAGCAAGCACATTCTCATTCAAAGATGCAAGTTACTATGTAGGAACAAGTTTGCATAGGACTTTCAAAGATGCCCAGAACTGAGCTGAAGTTTGTATGTCACCAACTCCTAGAAATAACTGCATGACCCATCTCCCTTACTTCCAGCTAGTGAGGATCACATAATTCCTAACAAAGTTTTGACACAGATTCCCAATTCGGGCATTCAGAACATATAGCACGTTGCTGTAAGCAAGCACATTCTCATTCTAAGAAGCAAGTTACTATGTAGGAACAAGTTTGTATAGGTATTTCAAAGATGCCCAGAACTGAGCTAAACGTTGTATGTCTCCAACTCCTAGAAATAACTTCATGCCCCATCTCCCTTACTTGCAGCTAGTAAGGATCACATAATTCCTAACAAAGTTTTGACACAGATTCCCAATTCGGGCATTCAGAACATATAGCACGTTGCTGTAAGCAAGCACATTCTCATTCAAAGATGCAAGTTACTATGTAGGAACAAGTTTGTATAGGACTTTCAAAGATGCCCAGAACTGAGCTGAAGTTTGTATGTCTCCAACTCCTAGAAATAACTTCATGACCCATCTCCCTTACTTCCAGCTAGTAAGGATCACATAATTCCTAACAAAGTTTTGACACAGATTCCCAATTCGGGCATTCAGAACATATAGCACGTTGCTGTAAGCAAGCACATTCTCATTCAATGTTGCAAGTTACTATGTAGGAACAAGTTTGTATAGGTATTTCAAAGATGCCCAGAACTGAGCTAAACGTTGTATGTCTCCAACTCCTAGAAATAACTTCATGCCCCATCTCCCTTACTTCCATCTAGTAAGGATCACATAATTCCTAACAAAGTTTTGACACAGATTCCCAATTCGGGCATTCAGAACATATAGCACGCTGCTGTAAGCAAGCACATTCTCATTCAAAGTTGCAAGTTACTATGTAGGAACAAGTTTGTATAGGTATTTCAAAGATGCCCAGAACTGAGCTAAACTTGGTATGTGTCCAACCTCTAGAAATAACTTCATGCCCCAACTCCCTTACATCCAGCTAGTAAGGATCACATAATTCCTAACAAAGTTTTGACACAGATTCCCAATTCGGGCATTCAGAACATATAGCACGTTGCTGTAAGCAAGCGCATTCTCATTCAAAGTTGCAAGTTACTATGTAGGAACAAGTTTGTATAGGTATTTCAAAATTGCCCAGAACTGAGCTAAACATGGGATGTGTCCAACTCCTAGAAATACCTACATGCCCCAACTCCCTTACTTCCAGCTAGTAAGGATCACATAATTCCTAACAAATTTTGACACAGATTCCCAATTTGGGCATTCAGAACATATAGCACGTTTCTGTAAGCAAGCACATTCTCATTCAAAGTTGCAAGTTACTATGTAGGAACAAGTTTGTATAGGTATTTCAAAGATGCCCAGAACTGAGCTAAACGTGGTATGTCTCCAACTCCTAGAAATAACTTCATGCCCCATCTCCCTTACTTCCAGCTAGTAAGGATCACATAATTCCTAACAAAGTTTTGACACAGATTCCCAATTCGGGCATTCAGAACACATAGCACGTTGCTGTAAGCAAGCACATTCTCATTCAAAGTTGCAAGTTACTATGTAGGAACAAGTTTGTATAGGTATTTCAAAGATGACCAGAACTGAGCTAAACGTGGTATGTCTCCAACTTCTAGAAATAACTTCATGCCCCATCTCCCTTACTTCCAGCTAGTAAGGATCACATAATTTCTAACAAAGTTTTGACACAGATTCCCAATTCGGGCATTCAGAACATATAGCACGTTGTTGTAAGCAAGCACATTCTCATTCAAAGTTGCAAGTTACTATGTAGGAACAAGTTTGTATAGGTATTTCAAAGATGCCCAGAACTGTGCTAAACTTGGTATGTGTCCAACTCCTAGAAATACCTTCATGCCCCGAATCCCTTACTTTCATCTAGTAAGGATCACATAATTTCTAACAAAGTTTTGACACAGATTCCCAATTCGGGCATTCAGAACATATAGCACGTTGCTGTAAGCAAGCACATTCTCATTCAAAGTTGCTAGTTACTATGTAGGAACAAGTTTGTATAGGTATTTCAAAGATGCCCAGAACTGAGCTAAACGTTGTATGTCTCCAACTCCAAGAAATAACTTCATGCCCCATCTCACTTAACTCCAACTAGTAAGGATCACATAATTCCTAACAAAGTTTTGACACCGATTCCCAATTCGGGCATTCAGAACGTATAGCACGTTGCTGCAAGCAAGCACATTCTCATTCAAAGTTGCAAGTTACTATGTAGGAACAAGTTTGTATAGGTATTTCAAAGATGCCCAGAACTGTGCTAAACTTGGTATGTGTCCAACTCCTAGAAATACCTTCATGCCCAACTCCCTTACATCCAGCTAGTAAGGATCACATAATTCCTAACAAAGTTTTGACACAGATTCCCAATTCGGGCATTCAGAACATGTAGCACGTTGCTGTAAGCAAGTACATTCTCATTCAAAGTTGCAAGTTAATATGTAGGAACAAGTTTGTTTGGTATTTCAAGGATGCCGAGAACTGTGCTAAACTTGTTATGTGTCCAACTCCTAGAAATACCTTCATGCCCCAACTCCCTTACTTCCAGCTAGTAAGGATCACATAATTCCTAACAAATTTTGACACAGATTCCCAATTCGGGCATTCAGAACATATAGCACGTTGCTGTAAGCAAGCACATTCTCATTCAAAGATGCAAGTTACTATGTAGGAACAAGTTTGTGTAGGTATTTCAAAGATGCCCAGAACTGAGCTAAACTTGGTATCTGTCCAACTCCTAGAAATAACTTCATGCCCCATCTCCCTTACTTCCAGCTAGTAAGGATCACATAATTCCTAACAAAGTTTTGACACAGATTCCCAATTCGGGCATTCAGAACATAAGGCACGTTACTGTAAGCAAGCACATTCTCATTCAAAGTTGCAAGTTACTATGTAGGAACAAGTTTGTATAGGTATTTCAAAGATGCCCAGAACTGAGCTAAACGTTGTATTTCTCCAACTCCTTGAAAAAACTTCATGCCCCATCTCACTTACTTCCAGCTAGTAAGGATCACATAATTCCTAACAAAGTTTTGACACAGATTCCCAATTCGGGCATTCAGAACATATAGCACGTTGCTGTAAGCAAGCACATTCTCATTCAAAGTTGCAAGTTACTATGTAGGAACAAGTTTGTATAGGTATTTCAAAGATGCCCAGAACTGAGCTAAACTTGGTATGTGTCCAACTCCTAGAAATACCTTCATGCCCAACTCCCTTACTACCAGCTAGTAAGGATCACATAATTCCTAACAAATTTTGACACAGATTCCCAATTCGGGCATTCAGAACATATAGCACGTTGCTGTAAGCAAGCACATTCTCATTCAAAGTTGCAAGTTACTATGTAGGAACAAGTTTGTATAGGTATTTCAAAGATGCCCAGAACTGAGCTAAACATGGGATGTGTCCAACTCCTAGAAATACCTATATGCCCCAACTCCCTTACTCCAGCTAGTAAGGATCACATAATTCCTAACAAATTTTGACACAGATTCCCAATTCGGGCATTCAGAACATATAGCACGTTGCTGTAAGCAAGCACATTCTCATTCAAAGTTGCAAGTTACTATGTAGGAACAAGTTTGTATAGGTATTTCAAAGATGCCCAGAACTGAGCTAAACTTGGTATGTGTCCAACTCCTAGAAATAACTTCATGCCCCATCTCCCTTACTTCCAGCTAGTAAGGATCACATAATTCCTAACAAAGTTTTGACACAGATTCCCTATTGGTGCATTCAGAACATATAGCACGTTGCTGTAAGCAAGCAGATTCTCATTCAAAGATGCAAGTTACTATGTAGGAACAAGTTTGTATAGGTATTTCAAAGATTCCCAGAACTGAGCTAAACGTGGTATGTCTCCAACTCCTAGAAATAACTTCATGCCCCATCTCCCTTACTTCCAGCTAGTAAGGATCACATAATTCCTAACAATGTTTTGACACAGATTCCCAATTCGGGCATTCAGAACATATAGCACGTTGCTGTAAGCAAGCACATTCTCATTCAAAGTTGCAAGCTAATATGTAGGAACAAGTTTGTATAGGTATTTCAAAGATGCCCCGAACTGAGCTAAACTTGGTATGTCTCCAACTCCTAGAAATAACTTCATTCCCCATCTCCCTTACTTCCAGCTAGTAAGGATCACATAATTCCTAACAAAGTTTTGACACAGATTCCCAATTCGGGCATTCAGAACATATAGCACGTTGCTGTAAGCAAGCACATTCTCATTCAAAGTTGCAAGTTACTATGTAGGAACAAGTTTGTATAGGTATTTCTAAGACGCCCAGAACTGAGCTAAACTTGGTATGTGTCCAACTCCTAGAAATACCTTCATGCCCCATCTCCCTTACTTCCAGCTAGTAAGGACCACATAATTCCTAACAAAGTTTTGACACAGATTCCCAATTCGGGCATTCAGAACATATAGCACGTTGCTGTAAGCAAGCACATTCTCATTCAAAGTTGCAAATTACTATGTAGGAACAAGTTTGTATAGGTATTTCAAAGATGCCCAGAACTGTGCTAAACTTGGTATGTGTCCAACTCCTTGAAATACCTTCATTTCCAACTCCCTTACTTCCAGCTAGTAAGGATCACATAATTCCTAACAAATTTTGACACAGATTCCCAATTCGGGCATTCAGAACATATAGCACGTTGCTGTAAGCAAGCACATTCTCATTCAAAGTTGCAAGTTACTATGTAGGAACAAGTTTGTATAGGTATTTCAAAGATGCCCAGAACTGAGCTAAACTTGGTATCTGTCCAACTCCTAGAAATAACTTCATGCCCCATCTCCCTTACTTCCAGCTAGTAAGGATCACATAATTCCTAACAAAGTTTTGACACAGATTCCCAATTCGGGCATTAAGAACATATAGCACGTTGCTGTAAGCAAGCACATTCTCATTCAAAGTTACAAGTTACTATGTAGGAACAAGTTTGCATAGGTATTTCAAAGATGCACAAAACTGAGCTAAACTTTGTATGTGTCCAACTCCTAGAAATAATTTCATGCCCCATCTCACTTACTTCCAGCTAGTAAGGATCACATAATTCCTAACAACGGTTTGACACAGATTTCCAATTCGGTCATTCAGAACATATAGCACGTTGCTGTAAGCAAGCACATTCTCATTCAAAGTTGCAAGTTACTATGTAGGAACAAGTTTGTATAGGTATTTCAAAGATGCCCAGAAGTGAGCTAAACGTTGTATGTCTCCAACTCCTAGAAATAACTTCATGCCCCATCTCCCTTACTTCCAGCTAGTAAGGATCACATAATTCCTAACAAAGTTTTGACACAGATTCCCCATTCGGGCATTCAGAACATATAGCAAGTTGCTGCAAGCAAGCACATTCTCATTCAAAGTTGCAAGTTACTATGTAGGAACATGTTTGTATAGGTATTTCAAAGATGCCCAGAACTGAGCTAAACTTGGTATGTGTCCAATTCCTAGAAATAACTTCACGCCCCATCTCCCTTACTTCCAGCTAGTAAGGATCACATAATTCCTAACAAAGTTTTGACACAGATTCCCAATTCGGGCATTAAGAACAAGTAGCACGTTGCTGTAAGCAAGCAAATTCTCATTCAAAGTTGGAAGTTACTATGTAGGTATTTCAAAGATGACCAGAATTGAGCTAAACTTGGTATGTCTCCAACTCCTAGAAATAACTTCATGCCCCATCTCCCTTACTTCCAGCTAGTAAGGATCACATAATTCCAAACAAAGTTTTGACACAGATTCCCAATTCGGGCATTCAGAACATATAGCACGTTGATGTAAGCAAGCACATTCTCATTCAAAGTTGCAAGTTACTATGTAGGAACAAGTTTGTATAGGTATTTCAAAGATGCCCAGAACTGAGCTAAACTTGGTATCTGTCCAACTCCTAGAAATAACTTCATGCCCCATCTCCCTTACTTCCAGCTAGTAAGGATCACATAATTCCTAACAAAGTTTTGACACAGATTCCCAATTCGGGCATTCAGAACATATAGCACGTTGCTGTAAGCAAGCACATTCTCATTCAAAGATGCAGGTACTATGTAGGAACAAGTTTGTATAGGTATTTCAAAGATGCCCAGAACTGAGCTAATCTTGGTATGTGTCCAACTCCTAGAAATAACTTCATGTCCCATCTCCCTTACTTCCAGCTAGTAAGGATCACATAATTCCTAACAAAGTTTTGACACAGATTCCCAATTCGGGCATTCAGAACATATAGCACGTTGCTGCAAGCAAGCACATTCTCATTCAAAGTTGCAAGTTACTATGTAGGAACAAGTTTGTATAGGTATTTCAAAGATGCCCAGAACTGAGCTAAACTTGGTATGTCTCCAACTCCTAGAAATAACTTCATGCCCCATCTCCCTTACTTCCAGCTAGTAAGGATCACATAATTCCAAACAAAGTTTTGACACAGATTCCCAATTCGGGCATTCAGAACATATAGCACGTTGCTGTAAGCAAGCACATTCTCATTCAAAGTTGCAAGTTACTATGTAGGAACAAGTTTGTATAGGTATTTCAAAGATGCCAAGAACTGAGCTAAACTTGGTATCTGTCCAACTCCTAGAAATAACTTCATGCCCCATCTCCATTACTTCCAGCTAGTAAGGATCACATAATTCCTAACAAAGTTTTGACACAGATTCCCAATTCGGGCATTAAGAACATATAGCACGTTGCTGTAAGCAAGCACATTCTCATTCAAAGTTACAAGTTACTATGTAGGAACAAGTTTGCATAGGTATTTCAAAGATGCCCAGAACTGAGCTAAACTTGGTATGTTTCCAACTCATAGAAATAATTTCATGCGCCATCTCACTTACTTCCAGCTAGTAAGGATCACATAATTCCTAACAAAGGTTTGACACAGATTCCCAATTCGGGCATTCAGAACATATAGCACGTTGCTGTAAGCAAGCACATTCTCATTCAAAGTTGCAAGTTACTATGTAGGAACAAGTTTGTATAGGTATTTCAAAGATGCCCAGAACTGAGCTAAACTTGGTATCTGTCCAACTCCTAGAAATAACTTCATGCCCCATCTCCCTTACTTCCAGCTTGTAAGGATCACATAATTTCTAACAAAATTTTGACACAGATTCCCAATTCGGGCATTCAGAACATATAGCACGTTGCTGTAAGCAAGCACATTCTCATTCAAAGTTGCAAGTTACTATGTAGGAACAAGTTTGTATAGGTATTTCAAAGATGCCCAGAACTGAGCTAAACTTGGTATGTGTCCAACTCCTAGAAATAACTTCATGCCCCATCTCCCTTACTTCCAGCTAGTAAGGATCACATAATTCCTAACAAAGTTTTGACACAGATTCCCAATTCGGGCATTCAGAACATATAGCAAGTTGCTACAAGCAAGCACATTCTCATTCAAAGTTGCAAGTTATTATGTAGGAACAAGTTTGTATAGGTATTTCAAAGATGCCCAGAACTGAGCTAAACTTGGTATGTGTCCAACTCCTAGAAATAACTTCACGCCCCATCTCCCTTACTTCCAGCTAGTAAGGATCACATAATTCCTAACAAAGTTTTGACACAGATTCCCAATTCGGGCATTAAGAACAAGTAGCTCGTTGCTGTAAGCAAGCACATTCTCATTCAAAGTTGCAAATTACTATGTAGGTATTTCAAAGATGACCAGAACTGAGCTAAACTTGGCATGTCTCCAACTCCTAGAAATAACTTCATGCCCCATCTCCCTTACTTCCAGCTAGTAAGGATCACATAATTCCTAACAAATTTTGACACAGATTCCCAATTGGGCATTCAGAACATGTAGCACGTTGCTGCAAGCAAGCACATTCTCATTCAAAGTTGCAAGTTACTATGTAGGTATTTCAAAGATTCCCAGAACTGAGCTAAACTTGGCATGTCTCCAAATCCTAGAAATAACTTCATGCCCCATCTCCCTTACTTCCAGCTAGTAAGGATCACATAATTCCTAACAAAGTTTTGACACAGATTCCCAATTCGGGCATTCAGAACATGTAGCACGTTGCTGTAAGCAAGCACATTCTCATTCAAAGTTGCAAGTTACTATGTAGGAACAAGTTTGTATAGGTATTTCAAAGATGCCCAGAGCTGTGCTAAACTTGGTATGTGTCCAACTCCTAGAAATACCTTCATGCCCCAACTCCCTTACTACCAACTAGTAAGGATCACATAATTCCTAACAAATTTTGACACAGATTCCCAATTCGGGCATTCAGAACATGTAGCACGTTGCTGTAAGCAAGTACATTCTCATTCAAAGTTGCAAGTTACTATGTAGGAACAAGTTTGTATAGGTATTTCAAAGATGCCCAGAACTGAGCTAAACTTGCTATGTGTCCAACTCCTAGAAAAACCTTCATGCCCCAACTCCCTTACTTCCAGCTAGTAAGGATCACATAATTCCTAACAAAGTTTTGACACAGATTCCCAATTCGGGCATTCAGAACATATAGCACGTTGCTGTAAGCAAGCACATTCACATTCACAGTTGCAAGTTACTATGTAGGAACAAGTTTGTATAGGTATTTCAAAGATGCCCAGAACTGAGCTAAACTTGGTATGTGTCCAACTCCAAGTAATAATTTCATGCCCCATCTCACTTACTTCCAGGTAGTAAGGATCACATAATTCCTAACAAAGTTTTGACACAGATTCCCAATTCGGGCATTCAGAACATATAGCACGTTGCTGCAAGCAAGCACATTCTCATTCAAAGTTGCAAGTTACTATGTAGGTATTTCAAAGATGCCCAGAACTGAGCTAAACTTGGCATGTCTCCAACTCCTAGAAATAACTTCATGCCACATCTCCCTTACTTCCAGCTAGTAAGGATCACATAATTCCTAACAAAGTTTTGACACAGATTCTCAATTCGGGCATTAAGAACATATAGCACGTTGCTGTAAGCAAGCACTTTCTCATTCAAAGTTGCAAGTTACTATGTAGGAACAAGTTTGTATAGGTATTTCAAAGATGCCCAGAACTGTGCTAAACTTGGTATGTGTCCAACTCCTAGAAATAATTTCATGCCCCATCTCACTTACTTCCAGCTAGTAATTATCACATAATTCCCAACAAATTTTGACACAGATTCCCAATTCGGGCATTCAGAACATGTAGCACGTTGCTGTAAGCAAGCACATTCTCATTCAAAGTTGCAAGTTACTATGTAGGAACAATTTTGTATAGGTATTTCAAAGATGCCCAGAACTGAGCTAAACTTGGTATGTGTCCAACTCCTAGAAATAACTTCATGCCCCATCTCCCTTACTTCCAGCTAGTAAGGATCACATAATTCCTAACAAAGTTTTGACACAGATTCCCAATTCGGGCATTCAGAACATATAGCACGTTGCTGCAAGCAAGCACATTCTCATTCAAAGTTGCAAGTTACTATGTAGGTATTTCAAAGATGCCCAGAACTGAGCTAAACTTGGTATGTCTCCAACTCCTAGAAATAACTTCATGCCCCATCTCCCTTACTTCCAGCTAGTAAGGATCACATAATTCCTAACAAAGTTTTGACACAGATTCCCAATTCGGGCATTCAGAACATATAGCACGTTGCTGTAAGCAAGCACATTCTCATTCAAAGTTGCAAGTTACTATGTAGGAACAAGTTTGTATAGGTATTTCAAAGATGCCCAGAACTGTGCTAAACTTGGTATGTGTCCAACTCCTAGAAATACCTTCATGCCCCAACTCCCTTAATACCAGCTAGAAAGGATCACATAATTCCTAACAAATTTTGACACAGATTCCCAATTCGGGCATTCAGAACATATAGCACGTTGCTGTAAGCAAGTACATTCTCATTCAATGTTGCAAGTTACTATGTAGGAACAAGTTTGTATAGGTATTTCAAAGATGCCCAGAACTGAGCTAAACTTGCTATGTGTCCAACTCCTAGAAATACCTTCATGCCCCAACTCCCTTACTTCCAGCTAGTAAGGATCACATAATTCCTAACAAAGTTTTGACACAGATTCCCAATTCGGGCATTCAGAACATATAGCACGTTGCTGTAAGCAAGCACATTCACATTCAAACTTGCAAGTTACTATGTAGGAACAAGTTTGTATAGGTATTTCAAAGATGCCCAGAACTGAGCTAAACGTTGTATGTCTCCAACTCCTAGAAATAACTTCATGCCCCATCTCCCTTACTTGCAGCTAGTAAGGATCACATAATTCCTAACAAAGTTTTGACACAGATTCCCAATTCGGGCATTCAGAACATATAGCACGTTGCTGTAAGCAAGCACATTCTCATTCAAAGTTGCAAGTTACTATGTAGGAACAAGTTTGTATAGGTATTTCAAAGATGCCCAGAACTGAGCTAAACGTTGTATGTCTCCAACTCCTAGAAATAACTTCATGCCCCATCTCCCTTACTTCCAGCTAGTAAGGATCACATAATTCCTAACAAAGTTTTGACACAGATTCCCAATTCGGGCATTAAGAACATATAGCACGTTGCTGTAAGCAAGCACATTCTCATTCAAAGTTGCAAGTTACTATGTAGGAACAAGTTTGTATAGGTATTTCAAAGATGCCCAGAACTGAGCTAAACGTTGTATGTCTCCAACTCCTAGAAATAACTTCATGACCCATCTCCCTTACTTCCAGCTAGTAAGGATCACATAATTACTAACAAAGTTATGACACAGATTCCCAATTCGGGCATTCAGAACATATAGCACGTTGCTGTAAGCAAGCACATTCTCATTCAAAGTTGCAAGTTACTATGTAGGAACAAGTTTGTATAGGTATTTCAAAGATGCCCAGAACTGAGCTAAACTTGGTATGTGTCCAACCTCTAGAAATAACTTCATGCCCCAACTCACTTACTTCCAGCTAGTAAGGATCACATAATTCCTAACAAAGTTTTGACACAGATTCCCAATTCGGGCATTCAGAACATATAGCACGTTGCTGTAAGCAAGCACATTCTCATTCAAAGTTGCAAGTTACTATGTAGGAACAAGTTTGTATAGGACTTTCAAAGATGCCCAGAACTGAGCTAAACGTTGTATGTCTCCAACTCCTAGAAATAACTTCATGCCCCATCTCCCTTACTTCCAGCTAGTAAGGATCACATAATTCCTGACAAAGTTTTGACACAGATTCCCAATTCGGGCATTCAGAACATTTAGCACGTTGCTGTAAGCAAGCACATTCTCATTCAAAGTTGCAAGTTACTATGTAGGAACAAGTTTGTATAGGTATTTCAAAGATGCCCAGAACTGAGCTAAACGTTGTATGTCTCCAACTCCTAGAAATAACTTCATGCCCCATCTCCCTTACTTCCAGCTAGTAAGGATCACATAATTCCTAACAAAGTTTTGACACAGATTCCCAATTCGGGCATTCAAAACATATAGCACGTTGCTGTAAGCAAGCACATTCTCATTCAAAGATGCAAGTTACTATGTAGGAACAAGTTTGTATAGGACTTTCAAAGATGCCCAGAACTGAGCTGAAGTTTGTATGTCTCCAACTCCTAGAAATAACTTCATGCCCCATCTCCCTTACTTCCAGCTAGTGAGGATCACATAATTCCTAACAAAGTTTTGACACAATTCCCAATTCGGGCATTCAGAACATATAGCACGTTGCTGTAAGCAAGCACATTCTCATTCAAAGTTGCAAGTTACTATGTAGGAACAAGTTTGTATCGGTATTTCAAAGATGCCCAGAACTGAGCTAAACGTTGTATATCTCCAACTCCTAGAAATAACTTCATGCCCCATCTCCCTTACTTCCAGCTAGTGAGGATCACATAATTCCTAACAAATTTTTGACACAGATTCCCAATTCGGGCATTCAGAACATATAGCACGTTGCTGTAAGCAAGCACATTCTCATTCAAAGTTGCAAGTTACTATGTAGGAACAAGTTTGTATAGGTATTTCAAAGATGCCCAGAACTGAGCTAAACGTTGTATGTCTCCAACTCCTAGAAATAACTTCATGCCCCATCTTCTTACTTGCAGCTAGTAAGGATCACATAAATCATAACAAAGTTTTGACACAGATTCCCAATTCGGGCATTCAGAACATATAGCACGTTGCTGTAAGCAAGCACATTCTGATTCAAAGTTGCAAGTTACTATGTAGGAACAAGTTTGTATAGATATTTCAAAGATGCCCAGAATTGAGCTAAACGTTGTATGTCTCCAACTCCTAGAAATAACTTCATGCCCCATCTCCCTTACTTCCAGCTAGTAAGGATCACATAATTCCTAACAAAGTTTTGACACAGATTCCCAATTCTGGCATTCAGAACATATAGCACGTTGCTGTAAGCAAGCACATTCTCATTCAAAGTTGCAAGTTACTATGTAGGAACAAGTTTGTATAGGTATTTCAAAGATGCCCAGAACTGAGCTAAACGTTGTATGTCTCAAACTCCTAGAAATAACTTCATGCCCCATCTCCCTTACTTCCAGCTAGTAAGGATCACATAATTCCTAACAAAGTTTTGACACAGATTCCCAATTCGGGCATTCAGAACATATAGCACGTTGCTGTAAGCAAGCACATTCTCATTCAAAGTTGCAAGTTACTATGTAGGAACAAGTTTGTATAGGTATTTCAAAGATGCCCAGAACTGAGCTAAACGTTGTATGTGTCCAACTTCTAGAAATAACTTCATGCCCCATCTCCCTTACTTCCAGCTAGTAAGGATCACATAATTCCTAACAAAGTTTTGACACAGATTCCCAATTCGGGCATTCAGAACATATAGCACGTTGCTGTAAGCAAGCACATTCTCATTCAAAGACGCAAGTTACAATCTAGCAACAAGTTTGTATAGGTATTTCAAAGATGCCCAGAACTGAGCTAAACTTGGTATGTGTCCAACTCCTAGAAATAACTTCATGCCCCATCTCCCTTACTTCCAGCTAGTAAGGATCACATAATTCCTAACAAAGTTTTGACACAGATTCCCAATTCGGGCATTCAGAACATATAGCACGTTGCTGCAAGCAAGCACATTCTCATTCAAAGTTGCAAGTTACTATGTAGGAACAAGTTTGTATAGGTATTTCAAAGATGCCCAGAACTGAGCTAAACTTGGTATGTCTCCAACTCCTAGAAATAACTTCATGCCCCATCTCCCTTACTTCCAGCTAGTAAGGATCACATAATTCCAAACAAAGTTTTGACACAGATTCCCAAATCGGGCATTAAGAACATATAGCACGTTGCAGTAAGCAAGCACATTCTCATTCAAAGTTGCAAGTTACTATGTAGGAACATGTTTGTATAGGTATTTCAAAGACGCCCAGAACTAGCTAAACTTGGTATGTGTCCAACTCCTAGAAATACCTTCATGCCCCATCTCCCTTACTTCCAGCTAGTAAGGATCACATAATTCCTAACAAATTTTGACACAGATTCCCAATTCGGGCATTCAGAACATATAGCACGTTGCTGTAAGCAAGCACATTCTCATTCAAAGTTGCAAGTTACTATGTAGGAACAAGTTTGTATAGGTATTTCTAAGAAGCCCAGAACTGTGCTAAACTTGGTATGTGTCCAACTCCTAGAAATACCTTCATTCCCAACTCCCTTACTTCCAGCTAGTAAGGATCACATAATTCCTAACAAATTTTGACACAGATTCCCAATTCGGGCATTTAGAACATATAGCACGTTGCTGTAAGCAAGCACATTCTCATTCAAAGTTGCAAGTTACTATGTAGGAACAAGTTTGTATAGGTATTTCAAAATTGCCCAGAACTGAGCTAAACATGGGATGTGTCCAACTCCTAGAAATACCTACATGCCCCAACTCCCTTACTTCCAGCTAGTAAGGATCACATAATTCCTAACAAATTTTGACACAGATTCCCAATTTGGGCATTCAGAACATATAGCACGTTTCTGTAAGCAAGCACATTCTCATTCAAAGTTGCAAGTTACTATGTAGGAACAAGTTTGTATAGGTATTTCAAAGATGCCCAGAACTGAGCTAAACGTGGTATGTCTCCAACTCCTAGAAATAACTTCATGCCCCATCTCCCTTACTTCCAGCTAGTAAGGATCACATAATTCCTAACAAAGTTTTGACACAGATTCCCAATTCGGGCATTCAGAACACATAGCACGTTGCTGTAAGCAAGCACATTCTCATTCAAAGTTGCAAGTTACTATGTAGGAACAAGTTTGTATAGGTATTTCAAAGATGACCAGAACTGAGCTAAACGTGGTATGTCTCCAACTTCTAGAAATAACTTCATGCCCCATCTCCCTTACTTCCAGCTAGTAAGGATCACATAATTTCTAACAAAGTTTTGACACAGATTCCCAATTCGGGCATTCAGAACATATAGCACGTTGTTGTAAGCAAGCACATTCTCATTCAAAGTTGCAAGTTACTATGTAGGAACAAGTTTGTATAGGTATTTCAAAGATGCCCAGAACTGTGCTAAACTTGGTATGTGTCCAACTCCTAGAAATACCTTCATGCCCCGAATCCCTTACTTTCATCTAGTAAGGATCACATAATTTCTAACAAAGTTTTGACACAGATTCCCAATTCGGGCATTCAGAACATATAGCACGTTGCTGTAAGCAAGCACATTCTCATTCAAAGTTGCTAGTTACTATGTAGGAACAAGTTTGTATAGGTATTTCAAAGATGCCCAGAACTGAGCTAAACGTTGTATGTCTCCAACTCCAAGAAATAACTTCATGCCCCATCTCACTTAACTCCAACTAGTAAGGATCACATAATTCCTAACAAAGTTTTGACACCGATTCCCAATTCGGGCATTCAGAACGTATAGCACGTTGCTGCAAGCAAGCACATTCTCATTCAAAGTTGCAAGTTACTATGTAGGAACAAGTTTGTATAGGTATTTCAAAGATGCCCAGAACTGTGCTAAACTTGGTATGTGTCCAACTCCTAGAAATACCTTCATGCCCAACTCCCTTACATCCAGCTAGTAAGGATCACATAATTCCTAACAAAGTTTTGACACAGATTCCCAATTCGGGCATTCAGAACATGTAGCACGTTGCTGTAAGCAAGTACATTCTCATTCAAAGTTGCAAGTTAATATGTAGGAACAAGTTTGTTTGGTATTTCAAGGATGCCGAGAACTGTGCTAAACTTGTTATGTGTCCAACTCCTAGAAATACCTTCATGCCCCAACTCCCTTACTTCCAGCTAGTAAGGATCACATAATTCCTAACAAATTTTGACACAGATTCCCAATTCGGGCATTCAGAACATATAGCACGTTGCTGTAAGCAAGCACATTCTCATTCAAAGATGCAAGTTACTATGTAGGAACAAGTTTGTGTAGGTATTTCAAAGATGCCCAGAACTGAGCTAAACTTGGTATCTGTCCAACTCCTAGAAATAACTTCATGCCCCATCTCCCTTACTTCCAGCTAGTAAGGATCACATAATTCCTAACAAAGTTTTGACACAGATTCCCAATTCGGGCATTCAGAACATAAGGCACGTTACTGTAAGCAAGCACATTCTCATTCAAAGTTGCAAGTTACTATGTAGGAACAAGTTTGTATAGGTATTTCAAAGATGCCCAGAACTGAGCTAAACGTTGTATTTCTCCAACTCCTTGAAAAAACTTCATGCCCCATCTCACTTACTTCCAGCTAGTAAGGATCACATAATTCCTAACAAAGTTTTGACACAGATTCCCAATTCGGGCATTCAGAACATATAGCACGTTGCTGTAAGCAAGCACATTCTCATTCAAAGTTGCAAGTTACTATGTAGGAACAAGTTTGTATAGGTATTTCAAAGATGCCCAGAACTGAGCTAAACTTGGTATGTGTCCAACTCCTAGAAATACCTTCATGCCCAACTCCCTTACTACCAGCTAGTAAGGATCACATAATTCCTAACAAATTTTGACACAGATTCCCAATTCGGGCATTCAGAACATATAGCACGTTGCTGTAAGCAAGCACATTCTCATTCAAAGTTGCAAGTTACTATGTAGGAACAAGTTTGTATAGGTATTTCAAAGATGCCCAGAACTGAGCTAAACATGGGATGTGTCCAACTCCTAGAAATACCTATATGCCCCAACTCCCTTACTCCAGCTAGTAAGGATCACATAATTCCTAACAAATTTTGACACAGATTCCCAATTCGGGCATTCAGAACATATAGCACGTTGCTGTAAGCAAGCACATTCTCATTCAAAGTTGCAAGTTACTATGTAGGAACAAGTTTGTATAGGTATTTCAAAGATGCCCAGAACTGAGCTAAACTTGGTATGTGTCCAACTCCTAGAAATAACTTCATGCCCCATCTCCCTTACTTCCAGCTAGTAAGGATCACATAATTCCTAACAAAGTTTTGACACAGATTCCCTATTGGTGCATTCAGAACATATAGCACGTTGCTGTAAGCAAGCAGATTCTCATTCAAAGATGCAAGTTACTATGTAGGAACAAGTTTGTATAGGTATTTCAAAGATTCCCAGAACTGAGCTAAACGTGGTATGTCTCCAACTCCTAGAAATAACTTCATGCCCCATCTCCCTTACTTCCAGCTAGTAAGGATCACATAATTCCTAACAATGTTTTGACACAGATTCCCAATTCGGGCATTCAGAACATATAGCACGTTGCTGTAAGCAAGCACATTCTCATTCAAAGTTGCAAGCTAATATGTAGGAACAAGTTTGTATAGGTATTTCAAAGATGCCCCGAACTGAGCTAAACTTGGTATGTCTCCAACTCCTAGAAATAACTTCATTCCCCATCTCCCTTACTTCCAGCTAGTAAGGATCACATAATTCCTAACAAAGTTTTGACACAGATTCCCAATTCGGGCATTCAGAACATATAGCACGTTGCTGTAAGCAAGCACATTCTCATTCAAAGTTGCAAGTTACTATGTAGGAACAAGTTTGTATAGGTATTTCTAAGACGCCCAGAACTGAGCTAAACTTGGTATGTGTCCAACTCCTAGAAATACCTTCATGCCCCATCTCCCTTACTTCCAGCTAGTAAGGATCACATAATTCCTAACAAAGTTTTGACACAGATTCCCAATTCGGGCATTCAGAACATATAGCACGTTGCTGTAAGCAAGCACATTCTCATTCAAAGTTGCAAATTACTATGTAGGAACAAGTTTGTATAGGTATTTCAAAGATGCCCAGAACTGTGCTAAACTTGGTATGTGTCCAACTCCTTGAAATACCTTCATTTCCAACTCCCTTACTTCCAGCTAGTAAGGATCACATAATTCCTAACAAATTTTGACACAGATTCCCAATTCGGGCATTCAGAACATATAGCACGTTGCTGTAAGCAAGCACATTCTCATTCAAAGTTGCAAGTTACTATGTAGGAACAAGTTTGTATAGGTATTTCAAAGATGCCCAGAACTGAGCTAAACTTGGTATCTGTCCAACTCCTAGAAATAACTTCATGCCCCATCTCCCTTACTTCCAGCTAGTAAGGATCACATAATTCCTAACAAAGTTTTGACACAGATTCCCAATTCGGGCATTAAGAACATATAGCACGTTGCTGTAAGCAAGCACATTCTCATTCAAAGTTACAAGTTACTATGTAGGAACAAGTTTGCATAGGTATTTCAAAGATGCACAAAACTGAGCTAAACTTTGTATGTGTCCAACTCCTAGAAATAATTTCATGCCCCATCTCACTTACTTCCAGCTAGTAAGGATCACATAATTCCTAACAACGGTTTGACACAGATTTCCAATTCGGTCATTCAGAACATATAGCACGTTGCTGTAAGCAAGCACATTCTCATTCAAAGTTGCAAGTTACTATGTAGGAACAAGTTTGTATAGGTATTTCAAAGATGCCCAGAAGTGAGCTAAACGTTGTATGTCTCCAACTCCTAGAAATAACTTCATGCCCCATCTCCCTTACTTCCAGCTAGTAAGGATCACATAATTCCTAACAAAGTTTTGACACAGATTCCCCATTCGGGCATTCAGAACATATAGCAAGTTGCTGCAAGCAAGCACATTCTCATTCAAAGTTGCAAGTTACTATGTAGGAACATGTTTGTATAGGTATTTCAAAGATGCCCAGAACTGAGCTAAACTTGGTATGTGTCCAATTCCTAGAAATAACTTCACGCCCCATCTCCCTTACTTCCAGCTAGTAAGGATCACATAATTCCTAACAAAGTTTTGACACAGATTCCCAATTCGGGCATTAAGAACAAGTAGCACGTTGCTGTAAGCAAGCAAATTCTCATTCAAAGTTGGAAGTTACTATGTAGGTATTTCAAAGATGACCAGAATTGAGCTAAACTTGGTATGTCTCCAACTCCTAGAAATAACTTCATGCCCCATCTCCCTTACTTCCAGCTAGTAAGGATCACATAATTCCAAACAAAGTTTTGACACAGATTCCCAATTCGGGCATTCAGAACATATAGCACGTTGATGTAAGCAAGCACATTCTCATTCAAAGTTGCAAGTTACTATGTAGGAACAAGTTTGTATAGGTATTTCAAAGATGCCCAGAACTGAGCTAAACTTGGTATCTGTCCAACTCCTAGAAATAACTTCATGCCCCATCTCCCTTACTTCCAGCTAGTAAGGATCACATAATTCCTAACAAAGTTTTGACACAGATTCCCAATTCGGGCATTCAGAACATATAGCACGTTGCTGTAAGCAAGCACATTCTCATTCAAAGATGCAGGTACTATGTAGGAACAAGTTTGTATAGGTATTTCAAAGATGCCCAGAACTGAGCTAATCTTGGTATGTGTCCAACTCCTAGAAATAACTTCATGTCCCATCTCCCTTACTTCCAGCTAGTAAGGATCACATAATTCCTAACAAAGTTTTGACACAGATTCCCAATTCGGGCATTCAGAACATATAGCACGTTGCTGCAAGCAAGCACATTCTCATTCAAAGTTGCAAGTTACTATGTAGGAACAAGTTTGTATAGGTATTTCAAAGATGCCCAGAACTGAGCTAAACTTGGTATGTCTCCAACTCCTAGAAATAACTTCATGCCCCATCTCCCTTACTTCCAGCTAGTAAGGATCACATAATTCCAAACAAAGTTTTGACACAGATTCCCAATTCGGGCATTCAGAACATATAGCACGTTGCTGTAAGCAAGCACATTCTCATTCAAAGTTGCAAGTTACTATGTAGGAACAAGTTTGTATAGGTATTTCAAAGATGCCAAGAACTGAGCTAAACTTGGTATCTGTCCAACTCCTAGAAATAACTTCATGCCCCATCTCCATTACTTCCAGCTAGTAAGGATCACATAATTCCTAACAAAGTTTTGACACAGATTCCCAATTCGGGCATTAAGAACATATAGCACGTTGCTGTAAGCAAGCACATTCTCATTCAAAGTTACAAGTTACTATGTAGGAACAAGTTTGCATAGGTATTTCAAAGATGCCCAGAACTGAGCTAAACGTTGTATGTTTCCAACTCATAGAAATAATTTCATGCGCCATCTCACTTACTTCCAGCTAGTAAGGATCACATAATTCCTAACAAAGGTTTGACACAGATTCCCAATTCGGGCATTCAGAACATATAGCACGTTGCTGTAAGCAAGCACATTCTCATTCAAAGTTGCAAGTTACTATGTAGGAACAAGTTTGTATAGGTATTTCAAAGATGCCCAGAACTGAGCTAAACTTGGTATCTGTCCAACTCCTAGAAATAACTTCATGCCCCATCTCCCTTACTTCCAGCTTGTAAGGATCACATAATTTCTAACAAAATTTTGACACAGATTCCCAATTCGGGCATTCAGAACATATAGCACGTTGCTGTAAGCAAGCACATTCTCATTCAAAGTTGCAAGTTACTATGTAGGAACAAGTTTGTATAGGTATTTCAAAGATGCCCAGAACTGAGCTAAACTTGGTATGTGTCCAACTCCTAGAAATAACTTCATGCCCCATCTCCCTTACTTCCAGCTAGTAAGGATCACATAATTCCTAACAAAGTTTTGACACAGATTCCCAATTCGGGCATTCAGAACATATAGCAAGTTGCTACAAGCAAGCACATTCTCATTCAAAGTTGCAAGTTATTATGTAGGAACAAGTTTGTATAGGTATTTCAAAGATGCCCAGAACTGAGCTAAACTTGGTATGTGTCCAACTCCTAGAAATAACTTCACGCCCCATCTCCCTTACTTCCAGCTAGTAAGGATCACATAATTCCTAACAAAGTTTTGACACAGATTCCCAATTCGGGCATTAAGAACAAGTAGCTCGTTGCTGTAAGCAAGCACATTCTCATTCAAAGTTGCAAATTACTATGTAGGTATTTCAAAGATGACCAGAACTGAGCTAAACTTGGCATGTCTCCAACTCCTAGAAATAACTTCATGCCCCATCTCCCTTACTTCCAGCTAGTAAGGATCACATAATTCCTAACAAATTTTGACACAGATTCCCAATTGGGCATTCAGAACATGTAGCACGTTGCTGCAAGCAAGCACATTCTCATTCAAAGTTGCAAGTTACTATGTAGGTATTTCAAAGATTCCCAGAACTGAGCTAAACTTGGCATGTCTCCAAATCCTAGAAATAACTTCATGCCCCATCTCCCTTACTTCCAGCTAGTAAGGATCACATAATTCCTAACAAAGTTTTGACACAGATTCCCAATTCGGGCATTCAGAACATGTAGCACGTTGCTGTAAGCAAGCACATTCTCATTCAAAGTTGCAAGTTACTATGTAGGAACAAGTTTGTATAGGTATTTCAAAGATGCCCAGAACTGTGCTAAACTTGGTATGTGTCCAACTCCTAGAAATACCTTCATGCCCCAACTCCCTTACTACCAACTAGTAAGGATCACATAATTCCTAACAAATTTTGACACAGATTCCCAATTCGGGCATTCAGAACATGTAGCACGTTGCTGTAAGCAAGTACATTCTCATTCAAAGTTGCAAGTTACTATGTAGGAACAAGTTTGTATAGGTATTTCAAAGATGCCCAGAACTGAGCTAAACTTGCTATGTGTCCAACTCCTAGAAAAACCTTCATGCCCCAACTCCCTTACTTCCAGCTAGTAAGGATCACATAATTCCTAACAAAGTTTTGACACAGATTCCCAATTCGGGCATTCAGAACATATAGCACGTTGCTGTAAGCAAGCACATTCACATTCACAGTTGCAAGTTACTATGTAGGAACAAGTTTGTATAGGTATTTCAAAGATGCCCAGAACTGAGCTAAACTTGGTATGTGTCCAACTCCAAGTAATAATTTCATGCCCCATCTCACTTACTTCCAGGTAGTAAGGATCACATAATTCCTAACAAAGTTTTGACACAGATTCCCAATTCGGGCATTCAGAACATATAGCACGTTGCTGCAAGCAAGCACATTCTCATTCAAAGTTGCAAGTTACTATGTAGGTATTTCAAAGATGCCCAGAACTGAGCTAAACTTGGCATGTCTCCAACTCCTAGAAATAACTTCATGCCACATCTCCCTTACTTCCAGCTAGTAAGGATCACATAATTCCTAACAAAGTTTTGACACAGATTCTCAATTCGGGCATTAAGAACATATAGCACGTTGCTGTAAGCAAGCACTTTCTCATTCAAAGTTGCAAGTTACTATGTAGGAACAAGTTTGTATAGGTATTTCAAAGATGCCCAGAACTGTGCTAAACTTGGTATGTGTCCAACTCCTAGAAATAATTTCATGCCCCATCTCACTTACTTCCAGCTAGTAATTATCACATAATTCCCAACAAATTTTGACACAGATTCCCAATTCGGGCATTCAGAACATGTAGCACGTTGCTGTAAGCAAGCACATTCTCATTCAAAGTTGCAAGTTACTATGTAGGAACAATTTTGTATAGGTATTTCAAAGATGCCCAGAACTGAGCTAAACTTGGTATGTGTCCAACTCCTAGAAATAACTTCATGCCCCATCTCCCTTACTTCCAGCTAGTAAGGATCACATAATTCCTAACAAAGTTTTGACACAGATTCCCAATTCGGGCATTCAGAACATATAGCACGTTGCTGTAAGCAAGCACATTCTCATTAAAAGTTGCAAGTTACTATGTAGGAACAAGTTTGTATAGGTATTTCAAAGATGCCCAGAACTGTGCTAAACTTGGTATGTGTCCAACTCATAGAAATAATTTCATGCCCCATCTCACTTACTTCCAGCTAGTAAGGATCACATAATTCCTAACAAATTTTGACACAGATTCCCAATTCGGGCATTCAGAACATGTAGCACGTTGCTGTAAGCAAGCACATTCTCATTCAAAGTTGCAAGTTACTATGTAGGAACAAGTTTGTATAGGTATTTCAAAGATGCCCAGAACTGAGCTAAACTTGGTATGTGTCCAACTCCTAGAAATAACTTCCTGCCCCATCTCCCTTACTTCCAGCTAATAAGGATCACATAATTCCTAACCAAGTTTTGACACAGATTCCCAATTCGGGCATTCAGAACATATAGCATGTTGCTGCAAGCAAGCACATTCTCATTCAAAGTTGCAAGTTACTATGTAGGTATTTCAAAGATGCCCAGAACTGAGCTAAACTTGGCATGTCTCCAACTCCTAGAAATAACTTCATGCCCCATCTCCCTTACTTCCAGCTAGTAAGGATCACATAATTCCTAACAAAGTTTTGACACAGATTCCCAATTCGGGCATTCAGAACATATAGCACGTTGCTGTAAGCAAGCACATTCTCATTCAAAGTTGCAAGTTACTATGTAGGAACAAGTTTGTATAGGTATTTCAAAGATGCCCAGAACTGAGCTAAACTTGGTATGTGTCAAACTCCTAGAAATAACTTCATGCCCCATCTCCCTTACTTACAGCTAGTAAGGATCACATAATTCCTAACAAAGTTTTGACACAGATTCCCAATTCGGTCATTAAGAACATATAGCACGTTGCTGTAAGCAAGCACTTTCTCATTCAAAGTTGCAAGTTACTATGTAGGAACAAGTTTGTATAGGTATTTCAAAGATGCCCAGAACTGTGCTAAACTTGGTATGTGTCCAACTCCTAGAAATAATTTCATGCCCCATCTCACTTACTTCCAGCTAGTAAGGATCACATAATTCCTAACAAATTTTGACACAGATTCCCAATTCGGGCATTCAGAACATGTAGCACGTTGCTGTAAGCAAGCACATTCTTATTCAAAGTTGCAAGTTACTATGTAGGAACAATTTTGTATAGGTATTTCAAAGATGCCCAGAACTGAGCTAAACTTGGTATGTGTCCAACTCCTAGAAATAACTTCATGCCCCATCTCCCTTACTTCCAGCTAGTAAGGATCACATAATTCCTAACAAAGTTTTGACACAGATTCCCAATTCGGGCATTCAGAACATATAGCACGTTGCTGCAAGCAAGCACATTCTCATTCAAAGTTGCAAGTTACTATGTAGGTATTTCAAAGATGCCCAGAACTGAGCTAAACTTGGTATGTCTCCAACTCCTAGAAATAACTTCATGCCCCATCTCCCTTACTTCCAGCTAGTAAGGATCACATAATTCCTAACAAAGTTTTGACACAGATTCCCAATTCGGGCATTCAGAACATATAGCACGTTGCTGTAAGCAAGCACATTCTCATTCAAAGTTGCAAGTTACTATGTAGGAACAAGTTTGTATAGGTATTTCAAAGATGCCCAGAACTGTGCTAAACTTGGTATGTGTCCAACTCCTAGAAATACCTTCATGCCCCAACTCCCTTAATACCAGCTAGAAAGGATCACATAATTCCTAACAAATTTTGACACAGATTCCCAATTCGGGCATTCAGAACATATAGCACGTTGCTGTAAGCAAGTACATTCTCATTCAATGTTGCAAGTTACTATGTAGGAACAAGTTTGTATAGGTATTTCAAAGATGCCCAGAACTGAGCTAAACTTGCTATGTGTCCAACTCCTAGAAATACCTTCATGCCCCAACTCCCTTACTTCCAGCTAGTAAGGATCACATAATTCCTAACAAAGTTTTGACACAGATTCCCAATTCGGGCATTCAGAACATATAGCACGTTGCTGTAAGCAAGCACATTCACATTCAAACTTGCAAGTTACTATGTAGGAACAAGTTTGTATAGGTATTTCAAAGATGCCCAGAACTGTGCTAAACTTGGTATGTGTCCAACTCCTAGAAATAATTTCATGCCCCATCTCACTTACTTCCAGCTAGTAATTATCACATAATTCCTAACAAATTTTGACACAGATTCCCAATTCGGGCATTCAGAACATGTAGCACGTTGCTGTAAGCAAGCACATTCTCATTCAAAGTTGCAAGTTACTATGTAGGAACAATTTTGTATAGGTATTTCAAAGATGCCCAGAACTGAGCTAAACTTGGTATGTGTCCAACTCCTAGAAATAACTTCATGCCCCATCTCCCTTACTTGCAGCTAGTAAGGATCACATAATTCCTAACAAAGTTTTGACACAGATTCCCAATTCGGGCATTCAGAACATATAGCAAGTTGCTGTAAGCAAGCACATTCTCATAAAAAGTTGCAAGTTACTATGTAGGAACAAGTTTGTATAGGTATTTCAAAGATGCCCAGAACTGAGCTAAACTTGCTATGTGTCCAACTCCTAGAAATACCTTCACGCCCCAACTCCCTTACTTCCAGCTAGTAAGGATCACATAATTCCTAACAAAGTTTTGACACAGATTCCCAATTCGGGCATTCAGAACATATAGCACGTTGCTGTAAGCAAGCACATTCACATTCAAAGTTGCAAGTTACTATGTAGGAACAAGTTTGTATAGGTATTTCAAAGATGCCCAGAACTGAGCTAAACTTGGTATGTGTCCAACTCCTAGAAATAATTTCATGCCCCATCTCACTTACTTCCAGGTAGTAAGGATCACATAATTCCTAACAAAGTTTTGACACAGATTCCCAATTCGGGCATTCAGAACATATAGCACGTTGCTGTAAGCAAGCACATTCTCATTCAAAGTTGCAAGTTACTATGTAGGAACAAGTTTGTATAGGTATTTCAAAGATGCCCAGAACTGAGCTAAACTTGGTATGTGTCCAACTCCTAGAAATAAATTCACGCCCCATCTTCCTGACTTCCAGCTAGTAATGATCACATAATTCCTAACAAAGTTTTGACACAGATTCCCAATTCGGGCATTAAGAACATATAGCACGTTGCTGGAAGCAAGCACATTCTCATTCAAAGTTGCAAGTTACTATGTAGGTATTTCAAAGATGACCAGAACTGAGCTAAACTTGGCATGTCTCCAACTCCTAGAAATAACTTCATGCCCCATCTCCCTTACTTCCAGCTAGTAAGGATCACATAATTCCTAACAAATTTTGACACAGATTCCCAATTCGGGCATTCAGAACATGTAGCACGTTGCTGTAAGCAAGCACATTCTCATTCAAAGTTGCAAGTTACTATGTAGGAACAAGTTTGTATAGGTGTTTCAAAGATGCCCAGAACTCAGCTAAACTTGGTATGTGTCCAACTCCTAGAAATAACTTCCTGCCCCATCTCCCTTACTTCCAGCTAATAAGGATCACATAATTCCTAACAAAGTTTTGACACAGATTCCCAATTCGGGCATTCAGAACATATAGCACGTTGCTGCAAGCAAGCACATTCTCATTCAAAGTTGCAAGTTACTATGTAGGTATTTCAAAGATGCCCAGAACTGAGCTAAACTTGGTATGTGTCCAACTCCTAGAAATAACTTCATGCCCCATCTCCCTTACTTCCAGCTAGTAAGGATCACATAATTCCTAACAAAGTTTTGACACAGATTCCCAATTCGAGCATTCAGAACATATAGCACGTTGCTGTAAGCAAGCACATTCTCATTCAAAGCTGCAAGTTACTATGTAGGAACAAGTTTGTATAGGTATTTCAAAGACGCCCAGAACTGAGCTAAACTTGGTATGTGTCCAACTCCTAGAAATAATTTCATGCCCCATCTCACTTACTTCCAGCTAGTAAGGATCACATAATTCCTAACAAAGTTTTGACACAGATTCCCAATTCGGGCATTCAGAACATATAGCACGTTGCTGTAAGCAAGCACATTCTCATTCAAAGTTGCAAGTTACTATGTAGGAACAAGTTTGTATAGGTATTTCAAAGATGCCCAGAACTGAGCTAAACTTGGTATGTGTCCAACTCCTAGAAATAACTTCATGCCTCATCTCCCTTACTTCCAGCTAGTAAGGATCACATAATTCCTAACAAAGTTTTGACACAGATTCCCAATTCGGGCATTCAGAACATATAGCACGTTGCTGCAAGCAAGCACATTCTCATTCAAAGTTGCAAGTTACTATGTAGGTATTTCAAAGATGCCCAGAACTGAGCTAAACATGGCATGTCTCCAACTCCTAGAAATAACTTCATGCCCCATCTCCCTTACTTCCAGCTAGTAAGGATCACATAATTCCTAACAAAGTTTTGACACAGATTCCCAATTCGGGCTTTCAGAACATATAGCACGTTGCTGTAAGCAAGCACATTCTCATTCAAAGTTGCAAGTTACTATGTAGGAACAAGTTTATATAGGTATTTCAAAGATGCCCAGAACTGAGCTAAACTTGGTATGTGTCCAACCTCTAGAAATAACTTCATGCCACAACTCCCTTACTTCCAGCTAGTAAGGATCACATAATTCCTAACAAAGTTTTGACACAGATTCCCAATTCGGGCATTCAGAACATATAGCACGTTGCTGTAAGCAAGCACATTCTCATTCAAAGTTGCAAGTTACTATGTAGGAACAAGTTTGTATAGGTATTTCAAAGATGCCCAGAACTGAGCTAAACTTGGTATGTGTCCAACTCCTAGAAATAATTTCATGCCCCATCTCACTTACTTCCAGCTAGTAAGGATCACATAATTCCTAACAAAGTTTTGACACAGATTCCCAATTCGGGCATTCAGAACATATAGCACGTTGCTGTAAGCAAGCACATTCTCATTCAAAGTTGCAAGTTACTATGTAGGAACAAGTTTGTATAGGTATTTCAAAGATGCCCAGAACTGTGCTAAACTTGGTTTGTGTCCAACTCCTAGAAATACCTTCATGCCACGACTCCCTTACTTCCATCTAGTAAGGATCACATAATTTCTAACAAAGTTTTGACACAGATTCCCTATTCGGGCATTCAGAACATATAGCACGTTGCTGTAAGCAAGCACATTCTCATTCAAAGTTGCATGTTACTATGTAGGAACAAGTTTGTATAGGTATTTCAAAGATGCCCAGAACTGAGCTAAACATGGGATGTGCCCAACTCCTAGAAATACCTTCATGCCCCAACTCCCTTACTTCCAGCTAGTAAGGATCACATAATTCCTAACAAATTTTGACACAGATTCCCAATTCGGGCATTCAGAACATATAGCACGTTGCTGTAAGCAAGCACATTCTCATTCAAAGTTGCAAGTTACTATGTAGGAACAAGTTTGTATAGGTATTTCAAAGATGCCCAGAACTGAGCTAAACTTGGTATGTGTCCAACTCCTAGAAATAACTTCATGCCCCTTCTCCCTTACTTCCAGCTAGTAAGGATCACATAATTCCTAACAAAGTTTTGACACAGATTCCCAATTCGGGCATTCAGAACATATAGCACGTTGCTGTAAGCAAGCAGATTCTCATTCAAAGATGCAAGTTACTATGTAGGAACAAGTTTGTATAGGTATTTCAAAGATGCCCAGAACTGAGCTAAACGTGTTATGTCTCCAACTCCTAGAAATAACTTCATGCCCCATCTCCCTTACTTCCAGCTAGTAAGGATCACATAATTCCTAACAAAGTTTTGACACAGATTCCCAATTCGGGCATTCAGAACATATAGCACGTTGCTGTAAGCAAGCACATTCTCATTCAAAGTTGCAAGCTAATATGTAGGAACAAGTTTGTATAGGTATTTCAAAGATGCCCAGAACTGTGCTAAACTTGGTATGTGTCAACTCCTAGATATAACTTCATGCCCCTTCTCCCTTACTTCCAGCTAGTAAGGATCACATAATTCCTAACAAAGTTTTGACACAGATTCCCAATTCGGGCATTCAGAAGATATAGCACGTTGATGTAAGCAAGCACATTCTCATTCAAAGATGCAAGTTACTATGTAGGAACAAGTTTGTATAGGTATTTCAAAGATGCCCAGAACTGAGCTAATCTTGCTATGTGTCCAAATCCTAGAAATAACTTCATGCCCCATCTCCCTTACTTCCAGCTAGTAAGGATCACATAATTCCTAACAAAGTTTTGACACACATTTCCAATTCGGGCATTCAGAACATATAGCACGTTGCTGCAAGCAAGCACATTCTCATTCAAAGTTGCAAGTTACTATGTAGGAACAAGTTGTATAGGTATTTCAAAGATGCCCCGAACTGAGCTAAACTTGGTATGTCTCCAACTCCTAGAAATAACTTCATTCCCCATCTCCCTTACTTCCAGCTAGTAAGGATCACATAATTCCCAACAAAGTTTTGACACAGATTCCCAATTCGGGCATTAAGAACATATAGCACGTTGCTGTAAGCAAGCACATTCTCATTCAAAGTTGCAAGTTACTATGTAGGAACAAGTTTGTATAGGTATTTCAAAGATGCCCAGAACTGAGCTAAACGTTGTATGTCTCCAACTCCTAGAAATAACTTCATGCCCCATCTCCCTTACTTCCAGCTAGTAAGGATCACATAATTTCTAACAAAGTTTTGACACAGATTCCCAATTCGGGCATTCAGAACATATAGCACGTTGCTGTAAGCAAGCACATTCTCATTCAAAGTTGCAAGTTACTATGTAGGAACAAGTTTGTATAGGTATTTCAAAGATGCCCAGAACTGAGCTAAACTTGGTATGTGTCCAACTCCTAGAAATAACTTCATGCCCCTTCTCCCTTACTTCCAGCTAGTAAGGATCACATAATTCCTAACAAAGTTTTGACACAGATTCCCAATTCGGGCATTCAGAACATATAGCACGTTGCTGTAAGCAAGCAGATTCTCATTCAAAGATGCAAGTTACTATGTAGGAACAAGTTTGTATAGGTATTTCAAAGATGCCCAGAACTGAGCTAAACGTGGTATGTCTCCAACTCCTAGAAATAACTTCATGCCCCATCTCCCTTACTTCCAGCTAGTAAGGATCACATAATTCCTAACAAAGTTTTGACACAGATTCCCAATTCGGGCATTCAGAACATATAGCACGTTGCTGTAAGCAAGCACATTCTCATTCAAAGTTGCAAGCTAATATGTAGGAACAAGTTTGTATAGGTATTTCAAAGATGCCCAGAACTGTGCTAAACTTGGTATGTGTCAACTCCTAGATATAACTTCATGCCCCTTCTCCCTTACTTCCAGCTAGTAAGGATCACATAATTCCTAACAAAGTTTTGACACAGATTCCCAATTCGGGCATTCAGAAGATATAGCACGTTGATGTAAGCAAGCACATTCTCATTCAAAGTTGCAAGTTACTATGTAGGTATTTCAAAGATGCCCAGAACTGAGCTAAACTTGGTATGTCTCCAACTCCTAGAAATAACTTCATGCCCCATCTCCCTTACTTCCAGCTAGTAAGGATCACATAATTCCTAACAAAGTTTTGACACAGATTCCCAATTCGGGCATTCAGAACATATAGCACGTTGCTGTAAGCAAGCACATTCTCATTCAAAGTTGCAAGTTACTATGTAGGAACAAGTTTGTATAGGTATTTCAAAGATGCCCAGAACTGTGCTAAACTTGGTATGTGTCCAACTCCTAGAAATACCTTCATGCCCCAACTCCCTTAATACCAGCTAGAAAGGATCACATAATTCCTAACAAATTTTGACACAGATTCCCAATTCGGGCATTCAGAACATATAGCACGTTGCTGTAAGCAAGTACATTCTCATTCAATGTTGCAAGTTACTATGTAGGAACAAGTTTGTATAGGTATTTCAAAGATGCCCAGAACTGAGCTAAACTTGCTATGTGTCCAACTCCTAGAAATACCTTCATGCCCCAACTCCCTTACTTCCAGCTAGTAAGGATCACATAATTCCTAACAAAGTTTTGACACAGATTCCCAATTCGGGCATTCAGAACATATAGCACGTTGCTGTAAGCAAGCACATTCACATTCAAACTTGCAAGTTACTATGTAGGAACAAGTTTGTATAGGTATTTCAAAGATGCCCAGAACTGTGCTAAACTTGGTATGTGTCCAACTCCTAGAAATAATTTCATGCCCCATCTCACTTACTTCCAGCTAGTAATTATCACATAATTCCTAACAAATTTTGACACAGATTCCCAATTCGGGCATTCAGAACATGTAGCACGTTGCTGTAAGCAAGCACATTCTCATTCAAAGTTGCAAGTTACTATGTAGGAACAATTTTGTATAGGTATTTCAAAGATGCCCAGAACTGAGCTAAACTTGGTATGTGTCCAACTCCTAGAAATAACTTCATGCCCCATCTCCCTTACTTGCAGCTAGTAAGGATCACATAATTCCTAACAAAGTTTTGACACAGATTCCCAATTCGGGCATTCAGAACATATAGCACGTTGCTGTAAGCAAGCACATTCTCATAAAAAGTTGCAAGTTACTATGTAGGAACAAGTTTGTATAGGTATTTCAAAGATGCCCAGAACTGAGCTAAACTTGCTATGTGTCCAACTCCTAGAAATACCTTCACGCCCCAACTCCCTTACTTCCAGCTAGTAAGGATCACATAATTCCTAACAAAGTTTTGACACAGATTCCCAATTCGGGCATTCAGAACATATAGCACGTTGCTGTAAGCAAGCACATTCACATTCAAAGTTGCAAGTTACTATGTAGGAACAAGTTTGTATAGGTATTTCAAAGATGCCCAGAACTGAGCTAAACTTGGTATGTGTCCAACTCCTAGAAATAATTTCATGCCCCATCTCACTTACTTCCAGGTAGTAAGGATCACATAATTCCTAACAAAGTTTTGACACAGATTCCCAATTCGGGCATTCAGAACATATAGCACGTTGCTGTAAGCAAGCACATTCTCATTCAAAGTTGCAAGTTACTATGTAGGAACAAGTTTGTATAGGTATTTCAAAGATGCCCAGAACTGAGCTAAACTTGGTATGTGTCCAACTCCTAGAAATAAATTCACGCCCCATCTTCCTGACTTCCAGCTAGTAATGATCACATAATTCCTAACAAAGTTTTGACACAGATTCCCAATTCGGGCATTAAGAACATATAGCACGTTGCTGGAAGCAAGCACATTCTCATTCAAAGTTGCAAGTTACTATGTAGGTATTTCAAAGATGACCAGAACTGAGCTAAACTTGGCATGTCTCCAACTCCTAGAAATAACTTCATGCCCCATCTCCCTTACTTCCAGCTAGTAAGGATCACATAATTCCTAACAAATTTTGACACAGATTCCCAATTCGGGCATTCAGAACATGTAGCACGTTGCTGTAAGCAAGCACATTCTCATTCAAAGTTGCAAGTTACTATGTAGGAACAAGTTTGTATAGGTGTTTCAAAGATGCCCAGAACTCAGCTAAACTTGGTATGTGTCCAACTCCTAGAAATAACTTCCTGCCCCATCTCCCTTACTTCCAGCTAATAAGGATCACATAATTCCTAACAAAGTTTTGACACAGATTCCCAATTCGGGCATTCAGAACATATAGCACGTTGCTGCAAGCAAGCACATTCTCATTCAAAGTTGCAAGTTACTATGTAGGTATTTCAAAGATGCCCAGAACTGAGCTAAACTTGGTATGTGTCCAACTCCTAGAAATAACTTCATGCCCCATCTCCCTTACTTCCAGCTAGTAAGGATCACATAATTCCTAACAAAGTTTTGACACAGATTCCCAATTCGGGCATTCAGAACATATAGCACGTTGCTGTAAGCAAGCACATTCTCATTCAAAGCTGCAAGTTACTATGTAGGAACAAGTTTGTATAGGTATTTCAAAGACGCCCAGAACTGAGCTAAACTTGGTATGTGTCCAACTCCTAGAAATAATTTCATGCCCCATCTCACTTACTTCCAGCTAGTAAGGATCACATAATTCCTAACAAAGTTTTGACACAGATTCCCAATTCGGGCATTCAGAACATATAGCACGTTGCTGTAAGCAAGCACATTCTCATTCAAAGTTGCAAGTTACTATGTAGGAACAAGTTTGTATAGGTATTTCAAAGATGCCCAGAACTGAGCTAAACTTGGTATGTGTCCAACTCCTAGAAATAACTTCATGCCTCATCTCCCTTACTTCCAGCTAGTAAGGATCACATAATTCCTAACAAAGTTTTGACACAGATTCCCAATTCGGGCATTCAGAACATATAGCACGTTGCTGCAAGCAAGCACATTCTCATTCAAAGTTGCAAGTTACTATGTAGGTATTTCAAAGATGCCCAGAACTGAGCTAAACATGGCATGTCTCCAACTCCTAGAAATAACTTCATGCCCCATCTCCCTTACTTCCAGCTAGTAAGGATCACATAATTCCTAACAAAGTTTTGACACAGATTCCCAATTCGGGCTTTCAGAACATATAGCACGTTGCTGTAAGCAAGCACATTCTCATTCAAAGTTGCAAGTTACTATGTAGGAACAAGTTTGTATAGGTATTTCAAAGATGCCCAGAACTGAGCTAAACTTGGTATGTGTCCAACCTCTAGAAATAACTTCATGCCACAACTCCCTTACTTCCAGCTAGTAAGGATCACATAATTCCTAACAAAGTTTTGACACAGATTCCCAATTCGGGCATTCAGAACATATAGCACGTTGCTGTAAGCAAGCACATTCTCATTCAAAGTTGCAAGTTACTATGTAGGAACAAGTTTGTATAGGTATTTCAAAGATGCCCAGAACTGAGCTAAACTTGGTATGTGTCCAACTCCTAGAAATAATTTCATGCCCCATCTCACTTACTTCCAGCTAGTAAGGATCACATAATTCCTCACAAAGTTTTGACACAGATTCCCAATTCGGGCATTCAGAACATATAGCACGTTGCTGTAAGCAAGCACATTCTCATTCAAAGTTGCAAGTTACTATGTAGGAACAAGTTTGTATAGGTATTTCAAAGATGCCCAGAACTGTGCTAAACTTGGTTTGTGTCCAACTCCTAGAAATACCTTCATGCCACGACTCCCTTACTTCCATCTAGTAAGGATCACATAATTTCTAACAAAGTTTTGACACAGATTCCCTATTCGGGCATTCAGAACATATAGCACGTTGCTGTAAGCAAGCACATTCTCATTCAAAGTTGCATGTTACTATGTAGGAACAAGTTTGTATAGGTATTTCAAAGATGCCCAGAACTGAGCTAAACATGGGATGTGCCCAACTCCTAGAAATACCTTCATGCCCCAACTCCCTTACTTCCAGCTAGTAAGGATCACATAATTCCTAACAAATTTTGACACAGATTCCCAATTCGGGCATTCAGAACATATAGCACGTTGCTGTAAGCAAGCACATTCTCATTCAAAGTTGCAAGTTACTATGTAGGAACAAGTTTGTATAGGTATTTCAAAGATGCCCAGAACTGAGCTAAACTTGGTATGTGTCCAACTCCTAGAAATAACTTCATGCCCCTTCTCCCTTACTTCCAGCTAGTAAGGATCACATAATTCCTAACAAAGTTTTGACACAGATTCCCAATTCGGGCATTCAGAACATATAGCACGTTGCTGTAAGCAAGCAGATTCTCATTCAAAGATGCAAGTTACTATGTAGGAACAAGTTTGTATAGGTATTTCAAAGATGCCCAGAACTGAGCTAAACGTGTTATGTCTCCAACTCCTAGAAATAACTTCATGCCCCATCTCCCTTACTTCCAGCTAGTAAGGATCACATAATTCCTAACAAAGTTTTGACACAGATTCCCAATTCGGGCATTCAGAACATATAGCACGTTGCTGTAAGCAAGCACATTCTCATTCAAAGTTGCAAGCTAATATGTAGGAACAAGTTTGTATAGGTATTTCAAAGATGCCCAGAACTGTGCTAAACTTGGTATGTGTCAACTCCTAGATATAACTTCATGCCCCTTCTCCCTTACTTCCAGCTAGTAAGGATCACATAATTCCTAACAAAGTTTTGACACAGATTCCCAATTCGGGCATTCAGAAGATATAGCACGTTGATGTAAGCAAGCACATTCTCATTCAAAGATGCAAGTTACTATGTAGGAACAAGTTTGTATAGGTATTTCAAAGATGCCCAGAACTGAGCTAATCTTGCTATGTGTCCAAATCCTAGAAATAACTTCATGCCCCATCTCCCTTACTTCCAGCTAGTAAGGATCACATAATTCCTAACAAAGTTTTGACACACATTTCCAATTCGGGCATTCAGAACATATAGCACGTTGCTGCAAGCAAGCACATTCTCATTCAAAGTTGCAAGTTACTATGTAGGAACAAGTTGTATAGGTATTTCAAAGATGCCCCGAACTGAGCTAAACTTGGTATGTCTCCAACTCCTAGAAATAACTTCATTCCCCATCTCCCTTACTTCCAGCTAGTAAGGATCACATAATTCCCAACAAAGTTTTGACACAGATTCCCAATTCGGGCATTAAGAACATATAGCACGTTGCTGTAAGCAAGCACATTCTCATTCAAAGTTGCAAGTTACTATGTAGGAACAAGTTTGTATAGGTATTTCAAAGATGCCCAGAACTGAGCTAAACGTTGTATGTCTCCAACTCCTAGAAATAACTTCATGCCCCATCTCCCTTACTTCCAGCTAGTAAGGATCACATAATTTCTAACAAAGTTTTGACACAGATTCCCAATTCGGGCATTCAGAACATATAGCACGTTGCTGTAAGCAAGCACATTCTCATTCAAAGTTGCAAGTTACTATGTAGGAACAAGTTTGTATAGGTATTTCAAAGATGCCCAGAACTGAGCTAAACTTGGTATGTGTCCAACTCCTAGAAATAACTTCATGCCCCTTCTCCCTTACTTCCAGCTAGTAAGGATCACATAATTCCTAACAAAGTTTTGACACAGATTCCCAATTCGGGCATTCAGAACATATAGCACGTTGCTGTAAGCAAGCAGATTCTCATTCAAAGATGCAAGTTACTATGTAGGAACAAGTTTGTATAGGTATTTCAAAGATGCCCAGAACTGAGCTAAACGTGGTATGTCTCCAACTCCTAGAAATAACTTCATGCCCCATCTCCCTTACTTCCAGCTAGTAAGGATCACATAATTCCTAACAAAGTTTTGACACAGATTCCCAATTCGGGCATTCAGAACATATAGCACGTTGCTGTAAGCAAGCACATTCTCATTCAAAGTTGCAAGCTAATATGTAGGAACAAGTTTGTATAGGTATTTCAAAGATGCCCAGAACTGTGCTAAACTTGGTATGTGTCAACTCCTAGATATAACTTCATGCCCCTTCTCCCTTACTTCCAGCTAGTAAGGATCACATAATTCCTAACAAAGTTTTGACACAGATTCCCAATTCGGGCATTCAGAAGATATAGCACGTTGATGTAAGCAAGCACATTCTCATTCAAAGATGCAAGTTACTATGTAGGAACAAGTTTGTATAGGTATTTCAAAGATGCCCAGAACTGAGCTAATCTTGCTATGTGTCCAAATCCTAGAAATAACTTCATGCCCCATCTCCCTTACTTCCAGCTAGTAAGGATCACATAATTCCTAACAAAGTTTTGACACAGATTTCCAATTCGGGCATTCAGAACATATAGCACGTTGCTGCAAGCAAGCACATTCTCATTCAAAGTTGCAAGTTACTATGTAGGAACAAGTTGTATAGGTATTTCAAAGATGCCCCGAACTGAGCTAAACTTGGTATGTCTCCAACTCCTAGAAATAACTTCATTCCCCATCTCCCTTACTTCCAGCTAGTAAGGATCACATAATTCCTAACAAAGTTTTGACACAGATTCCCAATTCGGGCATTAAGAACATATAGCACGTTGCTGTAAGCAAGCACATTCTCATTCAAAGTTGCAAGTTACTATGTAGGAACAAGTTTGTATAGGTATTTCAAAGATGCCCAGAACTGAGCTAAACGTTGTATGTCTCCAACTCCTAGAAATAACTTCATGCCACATCTCCCTTACTTCCAGCTAGTAAGGATCACATAATTTCTAACAAAGTTTTGACACAGATTCCCAATTCGGGCATTCAGAACATATAGCACGTTGCTGTAAGCAAGCACATTCTCATTCAAAGTTGCAAGTTACTATGTAGGAACAAGTTTGTATAGGTATTTCAAAGATGCCCAGAACTGTGCTAAACTTGGTATGTGTCCAACTCATAGAAATAATTTCAAGCCCCAGCTCACTTACTTCCAGCTAGTAAGGATCACATAATTCCTAACAAAGTTTTGACACAGATTCCCAATTCGGGCATTCAGAACATATAGCACGTTGCTGTAAGCAAGCACATTCTCATTAAAAGTTGCAAGTTACTATGTAGGAACAAGTTTGTATAGGTATTTCAAAGATGCCCAGAACTGAGCTAAACTTGCTATGTGTCCAACTCCTAGAAATACCTTCATGCCCCAACTCCCTTACTTCCAGCTAGTAAGGATCACATAATTCCTAACAAAGTTTTGACACAGATTCCCAATTCGGGCATTCAGAACATATAGCACGTTGCTGTAAGCAAGCACATTCACATTCAAAGTTGCAAGTTACTATGTAGGAACAAGTTTGTATAGGTATTTCAAAGATGCCCAGAACTGTGCTAAACTTGGTATGTGTCCAACTCCTAGAAATAATTTCATGCCCCATCTCACTTACTTCCAGCTAGTAATGATCACATAATTCCTAACAAATTTTGACACAGATTCCCAATTCGGGCATTCAGAACATGTAGCACGTTGCTGTAAGCAAGCACATTCTCATTCAAAGTTGCAAGTTACTATGTGGGAACAATTTTGTATAGGTATTTCAAAGATGCCCAGAACTGAGCTAAACTTGGTATGTGTCCAACTCCTAGAAATAACTTCATGCCCCATCTCCCTTACTTCCAGCTAGTAAGGATCACATAATTCCTAACAAAGTTTTGACACAGATTCCCAATTCGGGCATTCAGAACATATAGCACGTTGCTGTAAGCAAGCACATTCTCATTAAAAGTTGCAAGTTACTATGTAGGAACAAGTTTGTATAGGTATTTCAAAGATGTCCAGAACTGAGCTAAACTTGCTATGTGTCCAACTCCTAGAAATACCTTCATGCCCCAACTCCCTTACTTCCAGCTAGTAAGGATCACATAATTCCTAACAAAGTTTTGACACAGATTCCCAATTCGGGCATTCAGAACATATAGCACGTTGCTGTAAGCAAGCACATTCACATTCAAAGTTGCAAGTTACTATGTAGGAACAAGTTTGTATAGGTATTTCAAAGATGCCCAGAACTGAGCTAAACTTGGTATGTGTTCAACTCCTAGAAATAATTTCATGCCCCATCTCACTTACTTCCAGGTAGTAAGGATCACATAATTCCTAACAAAGTTTTGACACAGATTCCCAATTCGGGCATTCAGAACATATAGCACGTTGCTGTAAGCAAGCACATTCTCATTCAAAGTTGCAAGTTACTATGTAGGAACAAGTTTGTATAGGTATTTCAAAGATGCCCAGAACTGAGCTAAACTTATTATGTGTCCAACTCCTAGAAATAAATTCACGCCCCATCTTCCTGACTTCCAGCTAGTAATGATCACATAATTCCTAACAAAGTTTTGACACAGATTCCCAATTCGGGCATTAAGAACATATAGCACGTTGCTGGAAGCAAGCACATTCTCATTCAAAGTTGCAAGTTACTATGTAGGTATTTCAAAGATGACCAGAACTGAGCTAAACTTGGCATGTCTCCAACTCCTAGAAATAACTTCACGCCCCATCTCCCTTACTTCCAGCTAGTAAGGATCACATAATTCCTAACAAATTTTGACACAGATTCCCAATTCGGGCATTCAGAACATGTAGCACGTTGCTGTAAGCAAGCACATTCTCATTCGAAGTTGCAAGTTACTATGTAGGAACAAGTTTGTATAGGTGTTTCAAAGATGCCCAGAACTGAGCTAAACGTTGTATGTCTGCAACTCCTAGAAATCACTTCATGCCCCATCTCCCTTACTTCCAGCTAATAAGGATCACATAATTCCTAACAAAGTTTTGACACAGATTCCCAATTCGGGCATTCAGAACATATAGCACGTTGCTGCAAGCAAGCACATTCTCATTCAAAGTTGCAAGTTACAATGTAGGTATTTCAAAGATGCCCAGAACTGAGCTAAACTTGGTATATGTCCAACTCCTAGAAATAACTTCATGCCCCATCTCCCTTACTTCCAGCTAGTAAGGGTCACATAATTCCTAACAAAGTTTTGACACAGATTCCCAATTCGGGCATTCAGAACATATAGCACGTTGCTGTAAGCAAGCACATTCTCATTCAAAGTTGCAAGTTACTATGTAGGAACAAGTTTGTATAGGTATTTCAAAGACGCCCAGAACTGAGCTAAACTTGGTATGTGTCCAACTCCTAGAAATAATTTCATGCCCCATCTCACTTACTTCCAGCTAGTAAGGATCACATAATTCCTAACAAAGTTTTGACACAGATTCCCAATTCGGGCATTCAGAACATATAGCACGTTGCTGTAAGCAAGCACATTCTCATTCAAAATTGCAAGTTACTATGTAGGAACAAGTTTGTATAGGTATTTCAAAGATGCCCAGAACTGAGCTAAACTTGGTATGTGTCCAACTCCTAGAAATAACTTCATGCCCCATCTCCCTTACTTCCAGGTAGTAAGGATCACATAATTCCTAACAAAGTTTTGACACAGATTCCCAATTCTGGCATTCAGAACATATAGCACGTTGCTGCAAGCAAGCACATTCTCATTCAAAGTTGCAAGTTACTATGTAGGTATTTCAAAGATGCCCAGAACTGAGCTAAACATGGCATGTCTCCAACTCCTAGAAATAACTTCATGCCCCATCTCCCTTACTTCCAGCTAGTAAGGATCACATAATTCCTAACAAAGTTTTGACACAGATTCCCAATTCGGGTTTTCAGAACATATAGCACGTTGCTGTAAGCAAGCACATTCTCATTCAAAGTTGCAAGTTACTATGTAGGAACAAGTTTGTATAGGTATTTCAAAGATGCCCAGAACTGAGCTAAACTTGGTATGTGTCCAACCTCTAGAAATAACTTCATGCCACAACTCCCTTACTTCCAGCTAGTAAGGATCACATAATTCCTAACAAAGTTTTGACACAGATTCCCAATTCGGGCATTCAGAACATATAGCACGTTGCTGTAAGCAAGCACATTCTCATTCAAAGTTGCAAGTTACTATGTAGGAACAAGTTTGTATAGGTATTTCAAAGATGCCCAGAACTGAGCTAAACTTGGTATGTGTCCAACTCCTAGAAATAATTTCATGCCCCATCTCACTTACTTCCAGCTAGTAAGGATCACATAATTCCTAACAAAGTTTTGACACAGATTCCCAATTCGGGCATTCAGAACATATAGCACGTTGCTGTAAGCAAGCACATTCTCATTCAAAGTTGCAAGTTACTATGTAGGAACAAGTTTGTATAGGTATTTCAAAGATGCCCAGAACTGTGCTAAACTTGGTTTGTGTCCAACTCCTAGAAATACCTTCATGCCCCGACTCCCTTACTTCCATCTAGTAAGGATCACATAATTTCTAACAAAGTTTTGACACAGATTCCCTATTCGGGCATTCAGAACATATAGCACGTTGCTGTAAGCAAGCACATTCTCATTCAAAGTTGCATGTTACTATGTAGGAACAAGTTTGTATAGGTATTTCAAAGATGCCCAGAACTGAGCTAAACATGGGATGTGCCCAACTCCTAGAAATACCTTCATGCCCCAACTCCCTTACTTCCAGCTAGTAAGGATCACATAATTCCTAACAAATTTTGACACAGATTCCCAATTCGGGCATTCAGAACATATAGCACGTTGCTGTAAGCAAGCACATTCTCATTCAAAGTTGCAAGTTACTATGTAGGAACAAGTTTGTATAGGTATTTCAAAGATGCCCAGAACTGAATTAAACTTGGTATGTGTCCAACTCCTAGAAATAACTTCATGCCCCTTCTCCCTTACTTCCAGCTAGTAAGGATCACATAATTCCTAACAAAGTTTTGACACAGATTCCCAATTCGGGCATTCAGAACATATAGCACGTTGCTGTAAGCAAGCACATTCTCATTCAAAGTTGCAAGTTACTATGTAGGAACAAGTTTGTATAGGTATTTCAAAGATGCCCAGAACTGAGCTAAACTTGGTATGTGTCCAACTCCTGGAAATAAATTCACGCCCCATCTTCCTGACTTCCAGCTAGTAATGATCACATAATTCCTAACAAAGTTTTGACACAGATTCCCAATTCGGGCATTAAGAACATATAGCACGTTGCTGGAAGCAAGCACATTCTCATTCAAAGTTGCAAGTTACTATGTAGGTATTTCAAAGATGACCAGAACTGAGCTAAACTTGGCATGTCTCCAACTCCTAGAAATAACTTCATGCCCCATCTCCCTTACTTCCAGCTAGTAAGGATCACATAATTCCTAACAAATTTTGACACAGATTCCCAATTCGGGCATTCAGAACATATAGCACGTTGCTGTAAGCAAGCACATTCTCATTCAAAGTTGCAAGTTACTATGTAGGAACAAGTTTGTATAGGTGTTTCAAAGATGCCCAGAACTGAGCTAAACTTGGTATGTGTCCAACTCCTAGAAATAACTTCCTGCCCCATCTCCCTTACTTCCAGCTAATAAGGATCACATAATTCCTAACAAAGTTTTGACACAGATTCCCAATTCGGGCATTCAGAACATATAGCACGTTGCTGCAAGCAAGCACATTCTCATTCAAAGTTGCAAGTTACTATGTAGGTATTTCAAAGATGCCCAGAACTGAGCTAAACTTGGTATGTCTCCAACTCCTAGAAATAACTTCATGCCCCATCTCCCTTACTTCCAGCTAGTAAGGATAACATAATTCCTAACAAAGTTTTGACACAGATTCCAAATTCGGGCATTCAGAACATATAGCACGTTGCTGTAAGCAAGCACATTCTCATTCAAAGTTGCAAGTTACTATGTAGGAACAAGTTTGTATAGGTATTTCAAAGACGCCCAGAACTGAGCTAAACTTGTTATGTGTCCAACTCCTAGAAATAATTTCATGCCCCATCTCACTTACTTCCAGCTAGTAAGGACCACATAATTCCTAACAAAGTTTTGACACAGATTCGCAATTCGGGCATTCAGATCATATAGCACGTTGCTGTAAGCAAGCACATTCTCATTCAAAGTTGCAAGTTACTATGTAGGAACAAGTTTGTATAGGTATTTCAAAGATGCCCAGAACTGAGCTAAACTTGGTATGTGTCCAACTCCTAGAAATAACTTCATGCCCCATCTCCCTTACTTCCAGCTAGTAAGGATCACATAATTCCTAACAAAGTTTTGACACAGATTCCCAATTCGGGCATTCAGAACATATAGCACGTTGCTGCAAGCAAGCACATTCTCATTCAAAGTTGCAAGTTACTATGTAGGTATTTCAAAGATGCCCAGAACTGAGCTAAACATGGCATGTCTCCAACTCCTAGAAATAACTTCATGCCCCATCTCCCTTACTTCCAGCTAGTAAGGATCACATAATTCCTAACAAAGTTTTGACACAGATTCCCAATTCGGGCTTTCAGAACATATAGCACGTTGCTGTAAGCAAGCACATTCTCATTCAAAGTTGCAAGTTACTATGTAGGAACAAGTTTGTATAGGTATTTCAAAGATGCCCAGAACTGTGCTAAACTTGGTTTGTGTCCAACTCCTGGAAATACCTTCATGCCCCGACTCCCTTACTTCCATCTAGTAAGGATCACATAATTTCTAACAAAGTTTTGACACAGATTCCCTATTCGGGCATTCAGAACATATAGCACGTTGCTGTAAGCAAGCACATTCTCATTCAAAGTTGCATGTTACTATGTAGGAACAAGTTTGTATAGGTATTTCAAAGATGCCCAGAACTGAGCTAAACATGGGATGTGCCCAACTCCTAGAAATACCTTCATGCCCCAACTCCCTTACTTCCAGCTAGTAAGGATCACATAATTCCTAACAAATTTTGACACAGATTCCCAATTCGGGCATTCAGAACATATAGCACGTTGCTGTAAGCAAGCACATTCTCATTCAAAGTTGCAAGTTACTATGTAGGAACAAGTTTGTATAGGTATTTCAAAGATGCCCAGAACTGAGCTAAACTTGGTATGTGTCCAACTCCTAGAAATAACTTCATGCCCCTTCTCCCTTACTTCCAGCTAGTAAGGATCACATAATTCCTAACAAAGTTTTGACACAGATTCCCAATTCGGGCATTCAGAACATATAGCACGTTGCTGTAAGCAAGCAGATTCTCATTCAAAGATGCAAGTTACTATGTAGGAACAAGTTTGTATAGGTATTTCAAAGATGCCCAGAACTGAGCTAAACGTGGTATGTCTCCAACTCCTAGAAATAACTTCATGCCCCATCTCCCTTACTTCCAGCTAGTAAGGATCACATAATTCCTAACATAGTTTTGACACAGATTCCCAATTCGGGCATTCAGAACATATAGCACGTTGCTGTAAGCAAGCACATTCTCATTCAAAGTTGCAAGCTAATATGTAGGAACAAGTTTGTATAGGTATTTCAAAGATGCCCAGAACTGTGCTAAACTAGGTATGTGTCAACTCCTAGATATAACTTCATGCCCCTTCTCCCTTACTTCCAGCTAGTAAGGATTACATAATTCCTAACAAAGTTTTGACACAGATTCCCAATTCGGGCATTCAGAAGATATAGCACGTTGATGTAAGCAAGCACATTCTCATTCAAAGATGCAAGTTACTATGTAGGAACAAGTTTGTATAGGTATTTCAAAGATGCCCAGAACTGAGCTAATCTTGCTATGTGTCCAAATCCTAGAAATAACTTCATGCCCCATCTCCCTTACTTCCAGCTAGTAAGGATCACATAATTCCTAACAAAGTTTTGACACAGATTTCCAATTCGGGCATTCAGAACATATAGCACGTTGCTGTAAGCAAGCACATTCTCATTCAAAGTTGCAAGTTACTATGTAGGAACATGTTTGTATAGGTATTTCAAAGATGCCCAGAACTGAGCTAAACATGGGATGTGTCCAACTCCTAGAAATACCTTCATGCCCCAACTCCCTTACTTCCAGCTAGTAAGGATCACATAATTCCTAACAAATTTTGACACAGATTCCCAATTCGGGCATTCAGAACATATAGCACGTTGCTGTAAGCAAGCACATTCTCATTCAAAGTTGCAAGTTACTATGTAGCAACAAGTTTGTATAGGTATTTCAAAGATGCCCAGAACTGAGCTAAACTTGGTATGTGTCCAACTCCTAGAAATAACTTCATGCCCCATCTCCCTTAATTCCAGCTAGTAACGATCACATAATTCCTAACAAAGTTTTGACACAGATTCCCAATTCGGGCATTCAGAACATATAGCACGTTGCTGTAAGCAAGCAGATTCTCATTAAAAGATGCAAGTTACTATGTAGGAACAAGTTTGTATAGGTATTTCAAAGATGCCCAGAACTGAGCTAAACGTGGTATGTCTCCAACTCCTAGAAATAACTTCATGCCCCATCTCCCTTACTTCCAGCTAGTAAGGATCACATAATTCCTAACAAAGTTTTGACACAGATTCCCAATTCGGGCATTCAGAACATATAGCACGTTGCTGCAAGCAAGCACATTCTCATTCAAAGTTGCAAGTTACTATGTAGGAACAAGTTTGTATAGGTATTTCAAAGATGCCCAGAACTGAGCTAAACTTGGTATGTGTCCAACTCCTAGAAATACCTTCATGCCCCAACTCCCTAACTTCCATCTAGTAAGGATCTCATAATTCCTAACAAAGTTTTGACACAGATTCCCAATTCGGGCATTCAGAACATATAGCACGTTGCTGTAAGCAAGCACATTCTCATTCAAAGTTGCTAGTTACTATGTAGGAACAAGTTTGTATAGGTATTTCAAAGATGCCCAGAACTGAGTTAAACGTTGTATGTCTCCAACTCCTAGAAATAACTTCATGCCCCATCTCATTTAACTCCAACTAGTAAGGATCACATAATTCCTAACAAAGTTTTGACACAGATTCCCAATTCGGGCATTCAGAACGTATAGCACGTTGCTGCAAGCAAGCACATTCTCATTCAAAGTTGCAAGTTACTATGTAGGAACAAGTTTGTATAGGTATTTCAAAGATGCCCAGAACTGTGCTAAACTTGGTATGTGTCGAAGTCCTAGAAATACCTTCATGCCCAACTCCCTTACTTCCAGCTAGTAAGGATCACATAATTCCTAACAACGTTTTGACACAGATTCCCAATTCGGGCATTCAGAACATGTAGCACGTTGCTGTAAGCAAGCACATTCTCATTCAAAGTTGCAAGTTACTATGTAGGAACAAGTTTGTTTGGTATTTCAAGGATGCCCAGAACTGTGCTAAACTTGGTATGTGTCCAACTCCTAGAAATACCTTCATGCCCCAACTCCATTACTTCTAGCTAGTAAGGATCACATAATTCCTAACAAATTTTGACACAGATTCCCAATTCGGACATTCAGAACATATAGCACGTTGCTGTAAGCAAGCACATTCTCATTCAAAGATGCAAGTTACTATGTAGGAACAAGTTTGTATAGGTATTTCAAAGATGCCCAGAACTGAGCTAAACTTGGTATCTGTCCAACTCCTAGAAATACCTTCATGCCCCTTCTCCCTTTTTCCAGCTAGTAATGATGACATAATTCCTAACAAAGTTTTGACAGAGATTCCCAATTCGGGCATTCAGAACATATAGCACGTTGCTGTAAGCAAGCAGATTCTCATTCAAAGATGCAAGTTACTATGTAGGAACAAGTTTGTATAGGTATTTCAAAGATGCCCAGAACTGTGCTAAACTTGGTATGTGTCCAACTCCTAGAAATACCTTCATGCCCCGACTCCCTTACTTCCATCTAGTAAGGATCACATAATTTCTAACAAAGTTTTGACACAGATTCCCTATTCGGGCATTCAGAACATATAGCACGTTGCTGTAAGCAAGCACATTCTCATTCAAAGTTGCAAGTTACTATGTAGGAACAAGTTTGTATAGGTATTTCAAAGATGCCTAGAACTGAGCTAAACGTTGTATTTCTCCAACTCCTAGAAATAACTTCATGCCCCATCTCCCTTACTTCCAGCTAGTAAGGATCACATAATTCCTAACAAAGTTTTGACACAGATTCCCAATTTGGGCATTCGGAACATATAGCACGTTGCTGTAAGCAAGCACATTCTCATTCAAAGTTGCAAGTTACTATGTAGGAACAAGTTTGTATAGGTATTTCAAAGATGCCCAGAATTGAGCTAAACTTGGCATGTGTCCAACTCCTAGAAATACCTTCATGCCCCAACTCCCTTACTACCAGCTAGTAAGGATCACATAATTCCTAACAAATTTTGACACAGATTCCCAATTCGGGCATTCAGAACATATAGCACGTTGCTGTAAGCAAGCACATTCTCATTCAAAGTTGCAAGTTACTATGTAGGAACAAGTTTGTATAGGTATTTCAAAGATGCCCAGAACTGTGCTAAACTTGGTATGTGTCCAACTCCTACAAATACCTTGATGCCCCGACTCCCTTACTTCCATCTAGTAAGGATCACATAATTTCTAACAAAGTTTTGACACAGATTCCCTATTCGGGCATTCAGAACATATAGCACGTTGCTGTAAGCAAGCACATTCTCATTCAAAGTTGCTAGTTACTATGTAGGAACAAGTTTGTATAGGTATTTCAAAGATGCCCAGAACTGAGCTAAACGTTGTATGTCTCCAACTCCTAGAAATAACTTCATGCCCCATCTCACTTACCTCCAACTAGTAAGGATCACATAATTCCTAACAAAGTTTTGACACAGATTGCCAATTCGGGCATTCAGAACGTATAGCACGTTGCTGCAAGCAAGCACATTCTCATTCAAAGTTGCAAGTTACTATGTAGGAACAAGTTTGTATAGGTATTTCAAAGATGCCCAGAACTGAGCTAAACTTGGTATGTGTCCAACTCCTAGAAATAACTTCATGCCCCATCTCCCTTACTTCCAGCTAGTAAGGATCACATAATTCCTAACAAAGTTTTGACACAGATTCCCAATTCGGGCATTCAGAACATATAGCACGTTGCTGTAAGCAAGCACATTCTCATTCAAAGTTGCTAGTTACTATGTAGGAACAAGTTTGTATAGGTATTTCAAAGATGCCCAGAACTGAGCTAAACGTTGTATGTCTCCAACTCCTAGAAATAACTTCATGCCCCATCTCACTTAACTCCAACTAGTAAGGATCACATAATTCCTAACAAAGTTTTGACACAGATTCCCAATTCGGGCATTCAGAACGTATAGCACGTTGCTGCAAGCAAGAACATTCTCATTCAAAGTTGCAAGTTACTATGTAGGAACAAGTTTGTATAGGTATTTCAAAGATGCCCAGAACTGTGCTAAACTTGGTATGTGTCCAACTCCTAGAAATACCTTCATGCCCAACTCCCTTACTTCCAGCTAGTAAGGATCACATAATTCCTAACAAAGTTTTGACACAGATTCCCAATTCGGGCATTCAGAACATGTAGCACGTTGCTGTAAGCAAGCACATTCTCATTCAAAGTTGCAAGTTACTATGTAGGAACAAGTTTGTTTGGTATTTCAAGGATGCCCAGAACTGTGCTAAACTTGGTATGTGTCCAACTCCTAGAAATACCTTCATGCCCCAACTCCCTTACTTCCAGCTAGTAAGGATCACATAATTCCTAACAAATTTTGACACAGATTCCCAATTCGGGCATTCAGAACATATAGCACGTTGCTGTAAGCAAGACATTCTCATTCAAAGATGCAAGTTACTATGTAGGAACAAGTTTGTATAGGTATTTCAAAGATGCCCAAAACTGAGCTAAACTTGGTATGGGTCCAACTCCTAGAAATAACTTCATGCCCCATCTCCCTTACTTCCAGCTAGTAAGGATCACATAATTCCTAACAAAGATTTGACACAGATTCCCAATTCGGGCATTTAGAACATATAGCACGTTGCTGCAAGCAAGCACATTCTCATTCAAAGTTGCAAGTTACTATGTAGGTATTTCAAAGATGCCCAGAACTGAGCTAAACTTTGTATGTGTCCAACTCCTAGAAATACCTTCATGCCCCTTCTCCCTTACATCCAGCTAGTAATGATGACATAATTCCTAACAAAGTTTTGACAGAGATTCCCAATTCGGGCATTCAGAACATATAGCACGTTGCTGTAAGCAAGCAGATTCTCATTCAAAGATGCAAGTTACTATGTAGGAACAAGTTTGTATAGGTATTTCAAAGATGCCCAGAACTGTGCTAAACTTGGTATGTGTCCAACTCCTAGAAATAACTTCATGCCCCTTCTCCCTTACTTCCAGCTAGTAAGGATCACATAATTTCTAACAAAGTTTTGACACAGATTCCCTATTCGGGCATTCAGAACATATAGCACGTTGCTGTAAGCAAGCACATTCTCATTCAAAGTTGCAAGTTACTATGTAGGAACAAGTTTGTATAGGTATTTCAAAGATGCCCAGAACTGAGCTAAACGTTGTATTTCTCCAACTCCTAGAAATAACTTCATGCCCCATCTCCCTTACTTCCAGCTAGTAAGGATCACATAATTCCTAACAAAGTTTTGACACAGATTCCCAATTCGGGCATTCGGAACATATAGCACGTTGCTGTAAGCAAGCACATTCTCATTCAAAGTTGCAAGTTACTATGTAGGAACAAGTTTGTATAGGTATTTCAAAGATGCCCAGAATTGAGCAAAACTTGGTATATGTCCAACTCCTAGAAATACCTTCATGGCCCAACTCCCTTACTACCAGCTAGTAAGGATCACATAATTCCTAACAAATTTTGACAGAGATTCCCAATTCGGGCATTCAGAACATATAGCACGTTGCTGTAAGCAAGCACATTCTCATTCAAAGTTGCAAGTTACTATGTAGGAACAAGTTTGTATAGGTATTTCAAAGATGCCCAGAACTGAGCTAAACTTGGTATGTGTCCAACTCCTAGAAATACCTTCATGCCCCAACTCCCTTACTTCCATCTAGTAAGGATCACATAATTCCTAAAAAAGTTTTGACACAGATTCCCAATTCGGGCATTCAGAACATATAGCACGTTGCTGTAAGCAAGCACATTCTCATTCAAAGTTGCTAGTTACTATGTAGGAACAAGTTTGTATAGGTATTTCAAAGATGCCCAGAACTGAGCTAAACGTTGTATGTCTCCAACTCCTAGAAATAACTTCATGCCCCATCTCACTTACCTCCAACTAGTAAGGATCACATAATTCCTAACAAAGTTTTGACACAGATTCCCAATTCGGGCATTCAGAACGTATAGCACGTTGCTGCAAGCAAGCACATTCTCATTCAAAGTTGCAAGTTACTATGTACGAACAAGTTTGTATAGGTATTTCAAAGATGCCCAGAACTGAGCTAAACTTGGTATGTGTCCAACTCCTAGAAATACCTTCATGCCCCAACTCCCTTACTTCCATCTAGTAAGGATCACATAATTCCTAACAAAGTTTTGACACAGATTCCCAATTCGGGCATTCAGAACATATAGCACGTTGCTGTAAGCAAGCACATTCTCATTCAAAGTTGCTAGTTACTATGTAGGAACAAGTTTGTATAGGTATTTCAAAGATGCCCAGAACTGAGCTAAACGTTGTATGTCTCCAACTCCTAGAAATAACATCATGCCCCATCTCACTTAACTCCAACTAGTAAGGATCACATAATTCCTAACAAAGTTTTGACACAGATTCCCAATTCGGGCATTCAGAACGTATAGCACGTTGCTGCAAGCAAGAACATTCTCATTCAAAGTTGCAAGTTACTATGTAGGAACAAGTTTGTATAGGTATTTCAAAGATGCCCAGAACTGTGCTAAACTTGGTATGTGTCCAACTCCTAGAAATACCTTCATGCCCAACTCCCTTACTTCCAGCTAGTAAGGATCACATAATTCCTAACAAAGTTTTGACACAGATTCCCAATTCGGGCATTCAGAACATGTAGCACGTTGCTGTAAGCAAGCACATTCTCATTCAAAGTTGCAAGTTACTATGTAGGAACAAGTTTGTTTGGTATTTCAAGGATGCCCAGAACTGTGCTAAACTTGGTATGTGTCCAACTCCTAGAAATACCTTCATGCCCCAACTCCCTTACTTCCAGCTAGTAAGGATCACATAATTCCTAACAAATTTTGACACAGATTCCCAATTCGGGCATTCAGAACATATAGCACGTTGCTGTAAGCAAGCACATTCTCATTCATAGATGCAAGTTACTATGTAGGAACAAGTTTGTATAGGTATTTCAAAGATGCCCAGAACTGAGCTAAACTTGGTATCTGTCCAACTCCTAGAAATAACTTCATGCCCCATCTCCCTTACTTCCAGCTAGTAAGGATCACATAATTCCTAACAAAGTTTTGACACAGATTCCCAATTCGGGCATTCAGAACATATAGCACGTTGCTGCAAGCAAGCACATTCTCATTCAAAGTTGCAAGTTACTATGTAGGTATTTCAAAGATGCCCAGAACTGAGCTAAACTTTGTATGTGTCCAACTCCTAGAAATACCTTCATGCCCCTTCTCCCTTACTTCCAGCTAGTAATGATGACATAATTCCTAACAAAGTTTTGACAGAGATTCCCAATTCGGGCATTCAGAACATATAGCACGTTGCTGTAAGCAAGCAGATTCTCATTCAAAGATGCAAGTTACTATGTAGGAACAAGTTTGTATAGGTATTTCAAAGATGCCCAGAACTGTGCTAAACTTGGTATGTGTCCAACTCCTAGAAATACCTTCATGCCCCGACTCCCTTACTTCCATCTAGTAAGGATCACATAATTTCTAACAAAGTTTTGACACAGATTCCCTATTCGGGCATTCAGAACATATAGCACGTTGCTGTAAGCAAGCACATTCTCATTCAAAGTTGCAAGTTACTATGTAGGAACAAGTTTGTATAGGTATTTCAAAGATGCCCAGAACTGAGCTAAACTTGGTATGTGTCCAATTCCTAGAAATAACTTCATGCCCCATCTCCCTTACTTCCAGCTAGTAAGGATCACATAATTCCTAACAAAGTTTTGACACAGATTCCCAATTCGGGCATTCGGAACATATAGCACGTTGCTGTAAGCAAGCACATTCTCATTCAAAGTTGCAAGTTACTATGTAGGAACAAGTTTGTATAGGTATTTCAAAGATGCCCAGAATTCAGCTAAACTTGGTATGTGTCCAACTCCTAGAAATACCTTCATGCCCCAACTCCCTTACTACCAGCTAGTAAGGATCACATAATTCCTAACAAATTTTGACACAGATTCCCAATTCGGGCATTCAGAACATATAGCACGTTGCTGTAAGCAAGCACATTCTCATTCAAAGTTGCAAGTTACTATGTAGGAACAAGTTTGTATAGGTATTTCAAAGATGCCCTGAACTGAGCTAAACATGGGATGTGTCCAACTCCTAGAAATACCTTCATGCCCCAACTCCCTTACTTCCAGCTAGTAAGGATCACATAATTCCTAACAAATTTTGACACAGATTCGCAATTCGGGCATTCAGAACATATAGCACGTTGCTGTAAGCAAGCACATTCTCATTCATAGTTGCAAGTTACTATGTAGGAACAAATTTGTATAGGTATTTCAAAGATGCCCAGAACTGAGCTAAACTTGGTATGTCTCCAACTCCTAGAAATATCTTCATGCCCCATCTCCCTCACTTCCAGCTAGTAAGGATCACATAATTCCTAACAAAGTTTTGACACAGATTCCCAATTCGGGCATTCAGAACATATAGCACGTTGCTGTAAGCAAGCAGATTCTCATTCAAAGATGCAAGTTACTATGTAGGAACAAGTTTGTATAGGTATTTCAAAGATGCCCAGAACTGAGCTAAACGTTGTATGTCTCCAACTCCTAGAAATAACTTCATGCCCCATCTCACATACCTCCAACTAGTAAGGATCACATAATTCCTAACAAAGTTTTGACACACATTCCCAATTCAGGCATTCAGAACGTATAGCACGTAGCTGCAAGCAAGCACATTCTCATTCAAAGTTGCAAGTTACTATGTAGGAACAAGTTTGTATAGGAATTTCAAAGATGCCCAGAACTGAGCGAAACTTGGTATGTGTCCAACTCCTAGAAATACCTTCATGCCCCAACTCCCTTACTTCCATCTAGTAAGGATCACATAATTCCTAACAAAGTTGTGACACAGATTCCCAATTCGGGCATTCAGAACATATAGCACGTTGCTGTAAGCAAGCACATTCTCATTCAAAGTTGCTAGTTACTATGTAGAAACAAGTTTGTATAGGTATTTCAAAGATGCCCAGAACTGAGCTAAACGTTGTATGTCTCCAATTCCTAGAAATAACTTCATGCCCCATCTCACTTAACTCCAACTAGTAAGGATCACATAATTCCTAACAAAGTTTTGACACAGATTCCCAATTCGGGCATTCAGAACGTATAGCACGTTGCTGCAAGCAAGCACATTCTCATTCAAAGTTGCAAGTTACTATGTAGGAACAAGTTTGTATAGGTATTTCAAAGATGCCCAGAACTGTGCTAAACTTGGTATGTGTCCAACTCCTAGAAATACCTTCATGCCCAACTCCCTTACTTCCAGCTAGTAAGGATCACATAATTCCTAACAAAGTTTTGACACAGATTCCCAATTAGTGCATTCAGAACATGTAGCACGTTGCTGTAAGCAAGCACATTCTCATTCAAAGTTGCAAGTTACTATGTAGGAACAAGTTTGTTTGGTATTTCAAGGATGCCCAGAACTGTGCTAAACTTGGTATGTGTCCAACTCCTAGAAATACCTTCATGCCCCAACTCCCTTACTTCCAGCTAGTAAGGATCACATCATTCCTCACAAATTTTGACACAGATTCCCAATTCGGGCATTCAGAACATATAGCACGTTGCTGTAAGCAAGCACATTCTCATTCAAAGTTGCAAGTTACTATGTAGGAACAAGTTTGTATAGGTATTTCAAAGATGCCCAGAACTGAGCTAAACTTGGTATCTGTCCAACTCCTAGAAATAACTTCATGCCCCATCTCCCTTACTTCCAGCTAGTAAGGATCACATAATTCCTAACAAAGTTTTGACACAGATTCCCAATTCGGGCATTCAGAACATATAGCACGTTGCTGCAAGCAAGCACATTCTCATTCAAAGTTGCAAGTTACTATGTAGGAACAAGTTTGTATAGGTATTTCAAAGATGCCCCGAACTGAGCTAAACTTGGTATGTCTCCAACTCCTAGAAATAACTTCATGCCCCATCTCCCTTACTTCCAGCTAGTAAGGATCACATAATTTCTAACAAAGTTTTGACACAGATTCCCAATTCGGGCATTCAGAACATATAGCACGTTGCTGTAAGCAAGTACATTCTCATTCAAAGTTGCAAGTTACTATGTAGGAACAAGTTTGTATACGTATTTCAAAGATGCCCAGAACGGAGCTAAACGTTGTATGTCTCCAACTCCTAGAAATAACTTCATGCCCCATCTCCCTTAATTCCAGCTAGTAAGGATCACATAATTTCTAACAAAGTTTTGACACAGATTCCCAATTCGGGCATTAAGAACATATAGCACGTTGCTGTAAGCAAGCACATTCTCATTCAAAGTTGCAAGTTACTATGTAGGAACAAGTTTGTATAGGTATTTCAAAGATGCCCAGAACTGAGCTAAACTTGGTATGTGTCCAACTCCTAGAAATAATTTCATGCCCCATCTCACTTACTTCCAGCTAGTAAGGATCACATAATTCCTAACAAAGGTTTGACACAGATTCCCTATTCGGGCATTCAGAACATATAGCACGTTGCTGTAAGCAAGCACATTCTCATTCAAAGTTGCAAGTTACTATGTAGGAACAAGTTTGTATAGGTATTTCAAAGATGCCCAGAACTGAGCTAAACTTGGTATGTGTCCAACTCCTAGAAATAACTTCATGCGCCATCTCCCTTACTTCCAGCTAGTAATGATCACATAATTCCTAACAAAGTTTTGACACAGATTCCCAATTCGAACATTAAGAACATATAGCACGTTGCTGTAAGCAAGCACATTCTCATTCAAAGTTGCAAGTTACTATGTAGGAACAAGTTTGTATAGGTATTTCAAAGACGCCCAGAACTGAGCTAAACTTGGTATGTGTCCAACTCCTAGAAATACCTTCATGCCCCATCTCCCTTACTTCCAGCTAGTAAGGATCACATAATTCCTAACAAAGTTTTGACACAGATTCCCAATTCGGGCATTCAGAACATATAGCACGTTGCTGTAAGCAAGCACATTCTCATTCAAAGTTGCAAGTTACTATGTAGGAACAAGTTTGTATAGGTATTTCAAAGATGCCCAGAACTGTGCTAAACTTGGTATGTTTCCAACTCCTAGAAATACCTTCATTCCCAACTCCCTTACTTCCAGCTAGTAAGGATTACATAATTCCTAACAAATTTTGACACAGATTCCCAATTCGGGCATTCAGAACATATAGCACGTTGCTGTAAGCAAGCACAAACTCATTCAAAGTTGCAAGTTACTATGTAGGAACATGTTTGTATAGGTATTTCAAAGATGCCCAGAACTGAGCTAAACATGGGATGTGTCCAACTCCTAGAAATACCTTCATGCCCCAACTCCCTTACTTCCAGCTAGTAAGGATCACATAATTCCTAACAAATTTTGACACAGATCCCAATTCGGGCATTCAGAACATATAGCACGTTGCTGTAAGCAAGCACATTCTCATTCAAAGTTGCAAGTTACTATGTAGGAACAAGTTTGTATAGGTATTTCAAAGATGCCCAGAACTGAGCTAAACGTGGTATGTCTCCAACTCCTAGAAATAACTTCATGCCCCATCTCCCTTACTTCCAGCTAGTAAGGATCACATAATTTCTAACAATGTTTTGACACAGATTCCCAATTCGGGCATTAAGAACATATAGCACGTTGCTGTAAGCAAGCACATTCTCATTCAAAGTTGCAAGTTACTATGTAGGAACAAGTTTGTATAGGTATTTCAAAGATGCCCAGAACTGAGCTAAACTTGGTAGCTGTCCAACTCCTAGAAATAATTTCATGCCCCATCTCACTTACTTCCAGCTAGTAAGGATCACATAATTCCTAACAAAGTTTTGACACAGATTCCCAATTCGGGCATTCAGAACATATAGCACGTTGCTGTAAGCAAGCACATTCTCATTCAAAGTTGCTAGTTACTATGTAGGAACAAGTTTGTATAGGTATTTCAAAGATGCCCAGAACTGAGCTAAACGTTGTATGTCTCCAACTCCTAGAAATAACTTCATGCCCCATCTCACTTAACTCCAACTAGTAAGGATCACATAATTCCTAACAAAGTTTTGACACAGATTCCCAATTCGGGCATTCAGAACGTATAGCACGTTGCTGCAAGCAAGCACATTCTCATTCAAAGTTGCAAGTTACTATGTAGGAACAAGTTTGTATAGGTATTTCAAAGATGCCCAGAACTGTGCTAAACTTGGTATGTGTCCAACTCCTAGAAATACCTTCATGCCCAACTCCCTTACTTCCAGCTAGTAAGGATCACATAATTCCTAACAAAGTTTTGACACAGATTCCCAATTAGGGCATTCAGAACATGTAGCACGTTGCTGTAAGCAAGCACAATCTCATTCAAAGTTGCAAGTTACTATGTAGGAACAAGTTTGTTTGGTATTTCAAGGATGCCCAGAACTGTGCTAAACTTGGTATGTGTCCAACTCCTAGAAATACCTTCATGCCCCAACTCCCTTACTTCCAGCTAGTAAGGATCACATAATTCCTAACATTTTTTGACACAGATTTCCAATTCGGGCATTCAGAACATATAGCACGTTGCTGAAAGCAAGCACATTCTCATTCAAACATGCAAGTTACTATGTAGGAACAAGTTTGTATAGGTATTTCAAAGATGCCCAGAACTGAGCTAAACTTGGTATCTGTCCAACTCCTAGAAATAACTTCATGCCCCATCTTCCTTACTTCCAGCTAGTAAGGATCACATAATTCCTAACAAAGTTTTGACACAGATTCCCAATTCGGGCATTCAGAACATATAGCACGTTGCTGCAAGCAAGCACATTCTCATACAAAGTTACAAGTTACTATGTAGGTATTTCAAAGATGCCCAGAACTGTGCTAAACTTTGTATGTGTCCAACTCCTAGAAATACCTTCATGCCCCTTCTCCCTTACTTCCAGCTAGTAAGGATCACATAATTCCTAACAAAGTTTTGACACAGATTCCCAATTCGGGCATTCAGAACATATAGCAAGTTGCTGTAAGCAAGCAGATTCTCATTCAAAGATGCAAGTTACTATGTAGGAACAAGTTTGTATAGGTATTTCAAAGATGCCCAGAACTGAGCTAAACTTGGTATGTGTCCAACTCCTAGAAATACCTTCATGCCCCGACTCCCTTACTTCCATCTAGTAAGGATCACATAATTTCTAACAAAGTTTTGACACAGATTCCCTATTCGGGCATTCAGAACATATAGCACGTTGCTGTAAGCAAGCACATTCTCATTCAATGTTGCAAGTTACTATGTAGGAACAAGTTTGTATATGTATTTCAAAGATGCCCAGAACTGAGCTAAACGTTGTATTTCTCCAACTCCTAGAAATAACTTCATGCCCCATCTCACTTACTTCCAGCTAGTAAGGATCACATAATTCCTAACAAAGTTTTGACACAGATTCCCAATTCGGGCATTCGGAACATATAGCACGTTGCTGTAAGCAAGCACATTCTCATTCAAAGTTGCAAGTTACTATGTAGGAACAAGTTTGTATAGGTATTTCAAAGATGCCCAGAACTGAGCTAAACTTGGTATGTGTCCAACTCCTAGAAATACCTTCATGCCCCAACTCCCTTACTTCCAGCTAGTAAGGATCACATAATTCCTAACAAATTTTGACACAGATTCCCAATTCGGGCATTCAGATCATATAGCACGTTGCTGTAAGCAAGCACATTCTCATTCAAAGTTGCAAGTTACTATGTAGGAACAAGTTTGTATAGGTATTTCAAAGATGCCCAGAACTGAGCTAAACATGGGATGTGTCCAACTCCTAGAAATACCTTCATGCCCCAACTCCCTTACTTCAGCTAGTAAGGATCACATAATTCCTAACAAATTTTGACACAGATTCCCAATTCGGGCATTCAGAACATATAGCACGTTGCTGTAAGCAAGCAGATTCTAATTCAAAGATGCAAGTTACTATGTAGGAACAAGTTTGTATAGGTATTTCAAAGATGCCCAGAACTGAGCTAAACGTGGTATGTCTCCAACTCCTAGAAATAACTTCATGCCCCATCTCACTTACTTCCAGCTAGTAAGGATCACATAATTCCTAACAAAGTTTTGACACAGATTCCCAATTCGGGCATTCTGAACATATAGCACGTTGCTGTAAGCAACCACATTCTCATTCAAAGTTGCAAGCTAATATGTAGGAACAAGTTAGTATAGGTATTTCAAAGATGCCCAGAACTGAGCTAAACTTGGTATGTGTCCAACTCCTAGAAATAACTTCATGCCCCATCTCCCTTAATTCCAGCTAGTAAGGATCACATAATTTCTAACAAAGTTTTGACACAGATTCCCAATTCGGGCATTAAGAACATATAGCACGTTGCTGTAAGCAAGCACATTCTCATTCAAAGTTGCAAGTTACTATGTAGGAACAAGTTTGTATAGGTATTTCAAAGATGCCCAGAACTGAGCTAAACTTGGTATGTGTCCAACTCCTAGAAATAATTTCATGCCCCATCTCACTTACTTCCAGCTAGTAAGGATCACATAATTCCTAACAAAGGTTTGACACAGATTCCCTATTCGGGCATTCAGAACATATAGCACGTTGCTGTAAGCAAGCACATTCTCATTCAAAGTTGCAAGTTACTATGTAGGAACAAGTTTGTATAGGTATTTCAAAGATGCCCAGAACTGAGCTAAACTTGGTATGTGTCCAACTCCTAGAAATAACTTCATGCGCCATCTCCCTTACTTCCAGCTAGTAATGATCACATAATTCCTAACAAAGTTTTGACACAGATTCCCAATTCGAACATTAAGAACATATAGCACGTTGCTGTAAGCAAGCACATTCTCATTCAAAGTTGCAAGTTACTATGTAGGAACAAGTTTGTATAGGTATTTCAAAGACGCCCAGAACTGAGCTAAACTTGGTATGTGTCCAACTCCTAGAAATACCTTCATGCGCCATCTCCCTTACTTCCAGCTAGTAAGGATCACATAATTCCTAACAAAGTTTTGACACAGATTCCCAATTCGGGCATTCAGAACATATAGCACGTTGCTGTAAGCAAGCACATTCTCATTCAAAGTTGCAAGTTACTATGTAGGAACAAGTTTGTATAGGTATTTCAAAGATGCCCAGAACTGTGCTAAACTTGGTATGTTTCCAACTCCTAGAAATACCTTCATTCCCAACTCCCTTACTTCCAGCTAGTAAGGATTACATAATTCCTAACAAATTTTGACACAGATTCCCAATTCGGGCATTCAGAACATATAGCACGTTGCTGTAAGCAAGCACAAACTCATTCAAAGTTGCAAGTTACTATGTAGGAACATGTTTGTATAGGTATTTCAAAGATGCCCAGAACTGAGCTAAACATGGGATGTGTCCAACTCCTAGAAATACCTTCATGCCCCAACTCCCTTACTTCCAGCTAGTAAGGATCACATAATTCCTAACAAATTTTGACACAGATCCCAATTCGGGCATTCAGAACATATAGCACGTTGCTGTAAGCAAGCACATTCTCATTCAAAGTTGCAAGTTACTATGTAGGAACAAGTTTGTATAGGTATTTCAAAGATGCCCAGAACTGAGCTAAACGTGGTATGTCTCCAACTCCTAGAAATAACTTCATGCCCCATCTCCCTTACTTCCAGCTAGTAAGGATCACATAATTTCTAACAATGTTTTGACACAGATTCCCAATTCGGGCATTAAGAACATATAGCACGTTGCTGTAAGCAAGCACATTCTCATTCAAAGTTGCAAGTTACTATGTAGGAACAAGTTTGTATAGGTATTTCAAAGATGCCCAGAACTGAGCTAAACTTGGTAGCTGTCCAACTCCTAGAAATAATTTCATGCCCCATCTCACTTACTTCCAGCTAGTAAGGATCACATAATTCCTAACAAAGTTTTGACACAGATTCCCAATTCGGGCATTCAGAACATATAGCACGTTGCTGTAAGCAAGCACATTCTCATTCAAAGTTGCTAGTTACTATGTAGGAACAAGTTTGTATAGGTATTTCAAAGATGCCCAGAACTGAGCTAAACGTTGTATGTCTCCAACTCCTAGAAATAACTTCATGCCCCATCTCACTTAACTCCAACTAGTAAGGATCACATAATTCCTAACAAAGTTTTGACACAGATTCCCAATTCGGGCATTCAGAACGTATAGCACGTTGCTGCAAGCAAGCACATTCTCATTCAAAGTTGCAAGTTACTATGTAGGAACAAGTTTGTATAGGTATTTCAAAGATGCCCAGAACTGTGCTAAACTTGGTATGTGTCCAACTCCTAGAAATACCTTCATGCCCAACTCCCTTACTTCCAGCTAGTAAGGATCACATAATTCCTAACAAAGTTTTGACACAGATTCCCAATTAGGGCATTCAGAACATGTAGCACGTTGCTGTAAGCAAGCACAATCTCATTCAAAGTTGCAAGTTACTATGTAGGAACAAGTTTGTTTGGTATTTCAAGGATGCCCAGAACTGTGCTAAACTTGGTATGTGTCCAACTCCTAGAAATACCTTCATGCCCCAACTCCCTTACTTCCAGCTAGTAAGGATCACAAAATTCCTAACATTTTTTGACACAGATTTCCAATTCGGGCATTCAGAACATATAGCACGTTGCTGAAAGCAAGCACATTCTCATTCAAACATGCAAGTTACTATGTAGGAACAAGTTTGTATAGGTATTTCAAAGATGCCCAGAACTGAGCTAAACTTGGTATCTGTCCAACTCCTAGAAATAACTTCATGCCCCATCTTCCTTACTTCCAGCTAGTAAGGATCACATAATTCCTAACAAAGTTTTGACACAGATTCCCAATTCGGGCATTCAGAACATATAGCACGTTGCTGCAAGCAAGCACATTCTCATACAAAGTTACAAGTTACTATGTAGGTATTTCAAAGATGCCCAGAACTGTGCTAAACTTTGTATGTGTCCAACTCCTAGAAATACCTTCATGCCCCTTCTCCCTTACTTCCAGCTAGTAAGGATCACATAATTCCTAACAAAGTTTTGACACAGATTCCCAATTCGGGCATTCAGAACATATAGCAAGTTGCTGTAAGCAAGCAGATTCTCATTCAAAGATGCAAGTTACTATGTAGGAACAAGTTTGTATAGGTATTTCAAAGATGCCCAGAACTGTGCTAAACTTGGTATGTGTCCAACTCCTAGAAATACCTTCATGCCCCGACTCCCTTACTTCCATCTAGTAAGGATCACATAATTTCTAACAAAGTTTTGACACAGATTCCCTATTCGGGCATTCAGAACATATAGCACGTTGCTGTAAGCAAGCACATTCTCATTCAATGTTGCAAGTTACTATGTAGGAACAAGTTTGTATATGTATTTCAAAGATGCCCAGAACTGAGCTAAACGTTGTATTTCTCCAACTCCTAGAAATAACTTCATGCCCCATCTCACTTACTTCCAGCTAGTAAGGATCACATAATTCCTAACAAAGTTTTGACACAGATTCCCAATTCGGGCATTCGGAACATATAGCACGTTGCTGTAAGCAAGCACATTCTCATTCAAAGTTGCAAGTTACTATGTAGGAACAAGTTTGTATAGGTATTTCAAAGATGCCCAGAACTGAGCTAAACTTGGTATGTGTCCAACTCCTAGAAATACCTTCATGCCCCAACTCCCTTACTTCCAGCTAGTAAGGATCACATAATTCCTAACAAATTTTGACACAGATTCCCAATTCGGGCATTCAGATCATATAGCACGTTGCTGTAAGCAAGCACATTCTCATTCAAAGTTGCAAGTTACTATGTAGGAACAAGTTTGTATAGGTATTTCAAAGATGCCCAGAACTGAGCTAAACATGGGATGTGTCCAACTCCTAGAAATACCTTCATGCCCCAACTCCCTTACTTCAGCTAGTAAGGATCACATAATTCCTAACAAATTTTGACACAGATTCCCAATTCGGGCATTCAGAACATATAGCACGTTGCTGTAAGCAAGCAGATTCTAATTCAAAGATGCAAGTTACTATGTAGGAACAAGTTTGTATAGGTATTTCAAAGATGCCCAGAACTGAGCTAAACGTGGTATGTCTCCAACTCCTAGAAATAACTTCATGCCCCATCTCACTTACTTCCAGCTAGTAAGGATCACATAATTCCTAACAAAGTTTTGACACAGATTCCCAATTCGGGCATTCTGAACATATAGCACGTTGCTGTAAGCAACCACATTCTCATTCAAAGTTGCAAGCTAATATGTAGGAACAAGTTAGTATAGGTATTTCAAAGATGCCCAGAACTGAGCTAAACTTGGTATGTGTCCAACTCCTAGAAATAACTTCATGCCCCTTCTCCCTTACTTCCAGCTAGTAAGGATCACATAATTCCTAACAAAGTTTTGACACAGATTCCCAATTCGGGCATTCAGAACATATAGCACGTTGATGTAAGCAAGCACATTCTCATTCAAAGATGCAAGTTACTATGTAGGAACAAGTTTGTATAGGTATTTCAAAGCTGCCCAGAACTGAGCTAATCTTGCTATGTGTCCAAATCCTAGAAATAACTTCATGCCCAATCTCCCTTACTTCCAGCTAGTAAGGATCACATAATTGCTAACAAAGTTTTGACACAGATTCCCAATTCGGGCATTCAGAACATATAGCACGTTGCTGCAAGCAAGCACATTCTCATTCAAAGTTGCAAGTTACTATGTAGGAACAAGTTTGTATAGGTATTTCAAAGATGCCCCGAACTGAGCTAAACTTGGTATGTCTCCAACTCCTAGAAATAACTTCATGCTCCATCTCCCTTACTTCCAGCTAGTAAGGATCACATAATTCCTAACAAATTTTGACACAGATTCCCAATTCGGGCATTAAGAACATATAGCACGTTGCTGTAAGCAAGCACATTCTCATTCAAAGTTGCAAGTTACTATGTAGGAACAAGTTTGTATAGGTATTTCAAAGATGCCCAGAACTGAGCTAAACTTGGTATGTGTCCAACTCCTAGAAATAATTTCATGCCCCATCTCACTTACTTCCTGCTAGTAAGGATCACATAATTCCTAACAAAGGTTTGACACAGATTCCCAATTCGGGCATTCAGAACATATAGCACGTTGATGTAAGCAAGCACATTCTCATTCAAAGTTGCAAGTTACTATGTAGGAACAAGTGTGTATAGGTATTTCAAAGATGCCCAGAACTGAGCTAAACTTGGTATGTGTCCAACTCCTAGAAATAACTTCTTGCCCCATCTCCCTTACTTCCAGCTAGTAAGGATCACATAATTCCTAACAAAGTTTTGACACAGATTCCCAATTCGGGCATTAAGAACATATAGCATGTTGCTGTAAGCAAGCACATTCTCATTCAAAGTTGCAAGTTACTATGTAGGAACAAGTTTGTATAGGTATTTCAAAGACGCCCAGAACTGAGCTAAACTTGGTATGTGTCCAACTCCTAGAAATACCTTCATGCCCCATCTCCCTTACTTCCAGCTAGTAAGGATCACATAATTCCTAACAAAGTTTTGACACAGAATCCCAATTCGGGCATTCAGAACATATAGCACGTTGCCGTAAGCAAGCACATTCTCATTCAAAGTTGCAAGTTACTATGTAGGAACAAGTTTGTATAGGTATTTCAAAGATGCCCAGAACTGTGCTAAACTTGGTATGTGTCCAACTCCTAGAAATACCTTCATTCCCAACTCCCTTACTTCCAGCTAGTAAGGATCACATAATTCCTAACAAATTTTGACACAGATTCCCAATTCGGGCATTCAGAACATATAGCACGTTGCTGTAAGCAAGCACAAACTCATTCAAAGTTGCAAATTACTATGTAGGAACATGTTTGTATAGGTATTTCAAAGATGCCCAGAACTGAGCTAAACATGGGATGTGTCCAACTCCTAGAAATACCTTCATGCCGCAACTCCCTTACTTCCAGCTAGTAAGGATCACATAATTCCTAACAAATTTTGACACAGATTCCCAATTCGGGCATTCAGAACATATAGCACGTTGCTGTAAGCAAGCACATTCTCATTAAAGTTGCAAGTTACTATGTAGGAACAAGTTTGTATAGGTATTTCAAAGATGCCCAGAACTGAGCTAAACTTGGTATGTGTCCAACTCCTAGAAATAACTTCATGCCCCATCTCCCTTACTTCCAGCTAGTAAGGATCACATAATTCCTAACAAAGTTTTGACACAGATTCCCAATTCGGGCATTCAGAACATATAGCACGTTGCTGTAAGCAAGCAGATTCTCATTCAAAGATGCAAGTTACTATGTAGGAACAAGTTTGTATAGGTATTTCAAAGATGCCCAGAACTGAGCTAAACGTGGTATGTCTCCAACTCCTAGAAATAACTTCATGCCCCATCTCCCTTACTTCCAGCTAGTAAGGATCACATAATTCCTAACAAAGTTTTGACACAGATTCCCAATTCGGGCATTCAGAACATATAGCACGTTGCTGTAAGCAAGCACATTCTCATTCAAAGTTGCAAGTTACTATGTAGGAACAATTTGTTTAGGTATTTCAAAGATGCCCAGAACTGTGCTAAACTTGGTATGTGTCCAACTCCTAGAAATACCTTCATGCCCCAACTCCCTTACTTCCAGCTAGTAAGGATCACATAATTTCTAACAAAGTTTTGACACAGATTCCCAATTCGGGCATTAAGAACATATAGCACGTTGCTGTAAGCAAGCACATTCTCATTCAAAGTTGCAAGTTACTATGTAGGAACAAGTTTGTATAGGTATTTCAAAGATGCCCAGAACTGAGCTAAACTTGGTAGCTGTCCAACTCCTAGAAATAATTTCATGCCCCATCTCACTTACTTCCAGCTAGTAAGGATCACATAATTCCTACCAAAGTTTTGACTCAGATTCCCAATTCGGGCATTCAGAACATATAGCACGTTGCTGTAAGCAAGCACATTCTCATTCAAAGTTGCAAGTTACTATCTAGGAACAAGTTTGTATAGGTATTTCAAAGATGCCCAGAACTGTGCTAAACTTGGTATGTGTCCAACTCCTAGAAATACCTTCATGCCCCGACTCCCTTACTTCCATCTAGTAAGGATCACATAATTCCTAACAAATTTTGACACAGATTCCCAATTCGGGCATTCAGAACATATAGCACGTTGCTGTAAGCAAGCACAAACTCATTCAAAGTTGCAAATTACTATGTAGGAACATGTTTGTATAGGTATTTCAAAGATGCCCAGAACTGAGCTAAACATGGGATGTGTCCAACTCCTAGAAATACCTTCATGCCCCAACTCCCTTACTTCCAGCTAGTAAGGATCACATAATTCCTAACAAATTTTGACACAGATTCCCAATTCGGGCATTCAGAACATATAGCAGGTTGCTGAAAGCAAGCACATTCTCATTAAAGTTGCAAGTTACTATGTAGGAACAAGTTTGTATAGGTATTTCAAAGATGCCCAGAACTGAGCTAAACTTGGTATGTGTCCAACTCCTAGAAATAACTTCATGCCCCATCTCCCTTACTTCCAGCTAGTAAGGATCACATAATTCCTAACAAAGCTTTGACACAGATTCCCAATTCGGGCATTCAGAACATATAGCACGTTGCTGTAAGCAAGCAGATTCTCATTCAAAGATGCAAGTTACTATGTAGAAACAAGTTTGTATAGGTATTTCAAAGATGCCCAGAACTGAGCTAAACGTGGTATGTCTCCAACTCCTAGAAATAACTTCATGCCCCATCTCCCTTACTTCCAGCTAGTAAGGATCACATAATTCCTAACAAAGTTTTGACACAGATTCCCAATTCGGGCATTCAGAACATATAGCACGTTGCTGTAAGCAAGCACATTCTCATTCAAAGTTGCAAGTTACTATGTAGGAACAAGTTTGTTTAGGTATTTCAAAGATGCCCAGAACTGAGCTAAACGTGGTATGTCTCCAACTCCTAGAAATAACTTCATGCCCCATCTCCCTTACTTCCAGCTAGTAAGGATCACATAATTTCTAACAAAGTTTTGACACAGATTCCCAATTCGGGCATTAAGAACATATAGCACGTTGCTGTAAGCAAGCACATTCTCATTCAAAGTTGCAAGTTACTATGTAGGAACAAGTTTGTATAGGTATTTCAAAGATGCCCAGAACTGAGCTAAACTTGGTAGCTGTCCAACTCCTAGAAATAATTTCATGCCCCATCTCACTTACTTCCAGCTAGTAAGGATCACATAATTCCTAACAAAGTTTTGACACAGATTCCCAATTCGGGCATTCAGAACATATAGCACGTTGCTGTAAGCAAGCACATTCTCATTCAAAGTTGCAAGTTACTATCTAGGAACAAGTTTGTATAGGTATTTCAAAGATGCCCAGAACTGAGCTAAACTTGGTATGTGTCCAACTCCTAGAAATACCTTCATGCCCCGACTCCCTTACTTCCATCTAGTAAGGATCACATAATTTCTAACAAAGTTTTGACACAGATTCCCTATTCGGACATTCAGAACATATAGTACGTTGCTGTAAGCAAGCACATTCTCATTCAAAGTTGCTAGTTACTATGTAGGAACAAGTTTGTATAGGTATTTCAAAGATGCCCAGAACTGAGCTAAACGTTGTATGTCTCCAACTCCTAGAAATAACTTCATGCCCCATCTCACTTACCTCCAACTAGTAAGGATCACATAATTCCTAACAAAGTTTTGACACAGATTCCCAATTTGCTCATTCAGAACGTATAGCACGTTGCTGCAAACAAGCACATTCTCCTTCAAAGTTGCAAGTTACTATGTAGGAACAAGTTTGTATAGGTATTTCAAAGATGCCCAGAACTGAGCTAAACTTGGTATGTGTCCAACTCCTAGAAATACCTTCATGCCCCAACTCCCTTACTTCCATCTAGTAAGGATCACATAATTCCTAACAAAGTTTTGACACAGATTCCCAATTCGGGCATTCAGAACATATAGCACGTTGCTGTAAGCAAGCACATTCTCATTCAAAGTTGCAAGTTACTATGTAGGAACAAGTTTGTATAGGTATTTCAAAGATGCCCAGAACTGAGCTAAACGTTGTATGTCTCCAACTCCTAGAAATAACTTCATGCCCCATCTCACTTAACTCCAACTAGTAAGGATCACATAATTCCTAACAAAGTTTTGACACAGATTCCCAATTCGGGCATTCAGAACGTATAGCACGTTGCTGCAAGCAAGCACATTCTCATTCAAAGTTGCAAGTTACTATGTAGGAACAAGTTTGTATAGGTATTTCAAAGATTCCCAGAACTGTGTTAAACTTGGTATGTGTCAAACTCCTAGAAATACCTTCATGTCCAACTCCCTTTCTTCCAGCTAGTAAGGATCACATAATTCCTAACAAAGTTTTGACACAGATTCCCAATTCGGGCATTCAGAACATGTAGCACGTTGCTGTAAGCAAGCACATTCTCATTCAAAGTTGCAAGTTACTATGTAGGAACAAGTTTGTTTGGTATTTCAAGGATGCCCAGAACTGTGCTAAACTTGGTATGTGTCCAACTCCTAGAAATACCTTCATGCCCCAACTCCCTTACTTCCAGCTAGTAACGATCACATAATTCCTAACAAATTTTGACACAGATTCCCAATTCGGGCATTCAGAACATATAGCACGTTGCTGTAAGCAAGCACATTCTCATTCCAAGATGCAAGTTACTATGTAGGAACAAGTTTGTATAGGTATTTCAAAGATGCCCAGAACTGAGCTAAACTTGGTATCTGTCCAACTCCTAGAAATAACTTCATGCCCCATCTCCCTTACTTCCAGCTAGTAAGGATCACATAATTCCTAACAAAGTTTTGACACAGATTCCCAATTCGGGCATTCAGAACATATTGCACGTTGCTGCAAGCAAGCACATTCTCATTCAAAGTTGCAAGTTACTATGTAGGTATTTCAAAGATGCCCAGAACTGAGCTAAATTGGTATGTGTCCAACTCCTAGAAATACCTTCATGCCCCAACTCCCTTACTTCCAGATAGTAAGGATCACATAATTCCTAACAAAGTTTTGACACAGATTCCCAATTCGGGCATTCAGAACATATAGCACGTTGCTGTAAGCAAGCAGATTCTCATTCAAAGATGCAAGTTACTATGTAGGAACAAGTTTGTATAGGTATTTCAAAGATGCCCAGAACTGTGCTAAACTTGGTATGTGTCCAACTCCTAGAAATACCTTCATGCCCAACTCCCTTACTTCCAGCTAGTAAGGATCACATAATTCCTAACAAAGTTTTGACACAGATTCCCAATTCGGGCATTCAGAACATATAGCACGTTGCTGTAAGCAAGCACATTCTCATTCAAAGTTGCAAGTTACTATGTAGGAACATGTTTGTATAGGTATTTCAAAGATGCCCAGAACTGAGCTAAACTTGGTATGTCTCCAACTCCTAGAAATAACTTCATGCCCCATCTACCTTACTTCCAGCTAGTAATGATCACATAATTCCTAACAAAGTTTTGACACAGATTCCCAATTCGGGCATTCAGAACATATAGCACGTTGCTGCAAGCAAGCACATTCTCATTCAAAGTTGCAAGTTACTATGTAGGAACAAGTTTGTATAGGTATTTCAAAGATGCCCAGAACTGAGCTAAACGTGGTATGTCTCCAACTCCTAGAAATAACTTCATGCCCCATCTCCCTTACTTCCAGCTAGTAAGGATCACATAATTTCTAACAAAGTTTTGACACAGATTCCCTATTCGGGCATTCAGAACATATAGCACGTTGCTGTAAGCAAGCACATTCTCATTCAAAGTTGCAAGTTACTATGTAGGAACAAGTTTGTATAGGTATTTCAAAGATGCCCAGAACTGAGCAAAACGTGGTATGTCTCCAACTCCTAGAAATAACTTCATGCCCCATCTCCCTTACTTCCAGCTAGGAAGGATCACATAATTTCTAACAAAGTTTTGACACAGATTCCCTATTCGGGCATTCAGAACATATAGCACGTTGCTGTAAGCAAGCACATTCTCATTCAAAGTTGCAAGTTACTATGTAGGAACAAGTTTGTATAGGTATTTCAAAGATGCCGAGAACTGTGCTAAACTTGGTATGTGTCCAACTCCTAGTAATACCTTCATGCCCCGACTCCCTTACTTCCATCTAGTAAGGATCACATAATTTCTAACAAAGTTTGACACAGATTCCCTATTCGGGCATTCAGAACATATAGCACGTTGCTGTAAGCAAGCACATTCTCATTCAAAGTTGCAAGTTAATATGTAGGATCAAGTTTGTATAGGTATTTCAAAGATGCCCAGAACTGAGCTAAACTTGGTATGTGTCCAACTCCTAGAAATAACTTCATGCCCCATCTCCCTTACTTCCAGCTAGTAAGGATCACATAATTCCTAACAAAGTTTTGACACAGATTCCCAATTCGGGCTTTCAGAACATATAGCATGTTGCTGCAAGCAAGCACATTCTCATTCAAAGTTGCAAGTTACTATGCAGGAACAAGTTTGTATAGGTATTTCAAAGATGCCCAGAACTGAGCTAAACTTGGTATGTCTCCAACTCCTAGAAATAACTTCATGCCCCATCTGCCTTACTTCCAGCTAGTAAGGATCACATAATTCCTAACAAAGTTTTGACACAGATTCCCAATTCGGGCATTCAGAACATATAGCACGTTGCTGCAAGCAAGCACATTCTCATTCAAAGTTGCAAGTTACTATGTAGGAACAAGTTTGTATAGGTATTTCAAAGATGCCCAGAACTGAGCTACACTTGGTATGTCTCCAACTCCTAGAAATAACTTCATGCCCCATCTCCCTTACTTCCAGCTAGTAAGGATCACATAATTCCTAACAAAGTTTTGACACAGAATCCCAATTCGGGCATTCAGAACATATAGCACGTTGCCGTAAGCAAGCACATTCTCATTCAAAGTTGCAAGTTACTATGTAGGAACAAGTTTGTATAGGTATTTCAAAGATGCCCAGAACTGTGCTAAACTTGGTATGTGTCCAACTCCTAGAAATACCTTCATTCCCAACTCCCTTACTTCCAGCTAGTAAGGATCACATAATTCCTAACAAATTTTGACACAGATTCCCAATTCGGGCATTCAGAACATATAGCACGTTGCTGTAAGCAAGCACAAACTCATTCAAAGTTGCAAATTACTATGTAGGAACATGTTTGTATAGGTATTTCAAAGATGCCCAGAACTGAGCTAAACATGGGATGTGTCCAACTCCTAGAAATACCTTCATGCCGCAACTCCCTTACTTCCAGCTAGTAAGGATCACATAATTCCTAACAAATTTTGACACAGATTCCCAATTCGGGCATTCAGAACATATAGCACGTTGCTGTAAGCAAGCACATTCTCATTAAAGTTGCAAGTTACTATGTAGGAACAAGTTTGTATAGGTATTTCAAAGATGCCCAGAACTGAGCTAAACTTGGTATGTGTCCAACTCCTAGAAATAACTTCATGCCCCATCTCCCTTACTTCCAGCTAGTAAGGATCACATAATTCCTAACAAAGTTTTGACACAGATTCCCAATTCGGGCATTCAGAACATATAGCACGTTGCTGTAAGCAAGCAGATTCTCATTCAAAGATGCAAGTTACTATGTAGGAACAAGTTTGTATAGGTATTTCAAAGATGCCCAGAACTGAGCTAAACGTGGTATGTCTCCAACTCCTAGAAATAACTTCATGCCCCATCTCCCTTACTTCCAGCTAGTAAGGATCACATAATTCCTAACAAAGTTTTGACACAGATTCCCAATTCGGGCATTCAGAACATATAGCACGTTGCTGTAAGCAAGCACATTCTCATTCAAAGTTGCAAGTTACTATGTAGGAACAATTTGTTTAGGTATTTCAAAGATGCCCAGAACTGTGCTAAACTTGGTATGTGTCCAACTCCTAGAAATACCTTCATGCCCCAACTCCCTTACTTCCAGCTAGTAAGGATCACATAATTTCTAACAAAGTTTTGACACAGATTCCCAATTCGGGCATTAAGAACATATAGCACGTTGCTGTAAGCAAGCACATTCTCATTCAAAGTTGCAAGTTACTATGTAGGAACAAGTTTGTATAGGTATTTCAAAGATGCCCAGAACTGAGCTAAACTTGGTAGCTGTCCAACTCCTAGAAATAATTTCATGCCCCATCTCACTTACTTCCAGCTAGTAAGGATCACATAATTCCTACCAAAGTTTTGACACAGATTCCCAATTCGGGCATTCAGAACATATAGCACGTTGCTGTAAGCAAGCACATTCTCATTCAAAGTTGCAAGTTACTATCTAGGAACAAGTTTGTATAGGTATTTCAAAGATGCCCAGAACTGTGCTAAACTTGGTATGTGTCCAACTCCTAGAAATACCTTCATGCCCCGACTCCCTTACTTCCATCTAGTAAGGATCACATAATTCCTAACAAATTTTGACACAGATTCCCAATTCGGGCATTCAGAACATATAGCACGTTGCTGTAAGCAAGCACAAACTCATTCAAAGTTGCAAATTACTATGTAGGAACATGTTTGTATAGGTATTTCAAAGATGCCCAGAACTGAGCTAAACATGGGATGTGTCCAACTCCTAGAAATACCTTCATGCCCCAACTCCCTTACTTCCAGCTAGTAAGGATCACATAATTCCTAACAAATTTTGACACAGATTCCCAATTCGGGCATTCAGAACATATAGCAGGTTGCTGAAAGCAAGCACATTCTCATTAAAGTTGCAAGTTACTATGTAGGAACAAGTTTGTATAGGTATTTCAAAGATGCCCAGAACTGAGCTAAACTTGGTATGTGTCCAACTCCTAGAAATAACTTCATGCCCCATCTCCCTTACTTCCAGCTAGTAAGGATCACATAATTCCTAACAAAGCTTTGACACAGATTCCCAATTCGGGCATTCAGAACATATAGCACGTTGCTGTAAGCAAGCAGATTCTCATTCAAAGATGCAAGTTACTATGTAGAAACAAGTTTGTATAGGTATTTCAAAGATGCCCAGAACTGAGCTAAACGTGGTATGTCTCCAACTCCTAGAAATAACTTCATGCCCCATCTCCCTTACTTCCAGCTAGTAAGGATCACATAATTCCTAACAAAGTTTTGACACAGATTCCCAATTCGGGCATTCAGAACATATAGCACGTTGCTGTAAGCAAGCACATTCTCATTCAAAGTTGCAAGTTACTATGTAGGAACAAGTTTGTTTAGGTATTTCAAAGATGCCCAGAACTGAGCTAAACGTGGTATGTCTCCAACTCCTAGAAATAACTTCATGCCCCATCTCCCTTACTTCCAGCTAGTAAGGATCACATAATTTCTAACAAAGTTTTGACACAGATTCCCAATTCGGGCATTAAGAACATATAGCACGTTGCTGTAAGCAAGCACATTCTCATTCAAAGTTGCAAGTTACTATGTAGGAACAAGTTTGTATAGGTATTTCAAAGATGCCCAGAACTGAGCTAAACTTGGTAGCTGTCCAACTCCTAGAAATAATTTCATGCCCCATCTCACTTACTTCCAGCTAGTAAGGATCACATAATTCCTAACAAAGTTTTGACACAGATTCCCAATTCGGGCATTCAGAACATATAGCACGTTGCTGTAAGCAAGCACATTCTCATTCAAAGTTGCAAGTTACTATCTAGGAACAAGTTTGTATAGGTATTTCAAAGATGCCCAGAACTGAGCTAAACTTGGTATGTGTCCAACTCCTAGAAATACCTTCATGCCCCGACTCCCTTACTTCCATCTAGTAAGGATCACATAATTTCTAACAAAGTTTTGACACAGATTCCCTATTCGGACATTCAGAACATATAGTACGTTGCTGTAAGCAAGCACATTCTCATTCAAAGTTGCTAGTTACTATGTAGGAACAAGTTTGTATAGGTATTTCAAAGATGCCCAGAACTGAGCTAAACGTTGTATGTCTCCAACTCCTAGAAATAACTTCATGCCCCATCTCACTTACCTCCAACTAGTAAGGATCACATAATTCCTAACAAAGTTTTGACACAGATTCCAATTTGCTCATTCAGAACGTATAGCACGTTGCTGCAAACAAGCACATTCTCCTTCAAAGTTGCAAGTTACTATGTAGGAACAAGTTTGTATAGGTATTTCAAAGATGCCCAGAACTGAGCTAAACTTGGTATGTGTCCAAATCCTAGAAATACCTTCATGCCCCAACTCCCTTACTTCCATCTAGTAAGGATCACATAATTCCTAACAAAGTTTTGACACAGATTCCCAATTCGGGCATTCAGAACATATAGCACGTTGCTGTAAGCAAGCACATTCTCATTCAAAGTTGCAAGTTACTATGTAGGAACAAGTTTGTATAGGTATTTCAAAGATGCCCAGAACTGAGCTAAACGTTGTATGTCTCCAACTCCTAGAAATAACTTCATGCCCCATCTCACTTAACTCCAACTAGTAAGGATCACATAATTCCTAACAAAGTTTTGACACAGATTCCCAATTCGGGCATTCAGAACGTATAGCACGTTGCTGCAAGCAAGCACATTCTCATTCAAAGTTGCAAGTTACTATGTAGGAACAAGTTTGTATAGGTATTTCAAAGATTCCCAGAACTGTGTTAAACTTGGTATGTGTCAAACTCCTAGAAATACCTTCATGTCCAACTCCCTTACTTCCAGCTAGTAAGGATCACATAATTCCTAACAAAGTTTTGACACAGATTCCCAATTCGGGCATTCAGAACATGTAGCACGTTGCTGTAAGCAAGCACATTCTCATTCAAAGTTGCAAGTTACTATGTAGGAACAAGTTTGTTTGGTATTTCAAGGATGCCCAGAACTGTGCTAAACTTGGTATGTGTCCAACTCCTAGAAATACCTTCATGCCCCAACTCCCTTACTTCCAGCTAGTAACGATCACATAATTCCTAACAAATTTTGACACAGATTCCCAATTCGGGCATTCAGAACATATAGCACGTTGCTGTAAGCAAGCACATTCTCATTCCAAGATGCAAGTTACTATGTAGGAACAAGTTTGTATAGGTATTTCAAAGATGCCCAGAACTGAGCTAAACTTGGTATCTGTCCAACTCCTAGAAATAACTTCATGCCCCATCTCCCTTACTTCCAGCTAGTAAGGATCACATAATTCCTAACAAAGTTTTGACACAGATTCCCAATTCGGGCATTCAGAACATATTGCACGTTGCTGCAAGCAAGCACATTCTCATTCAAAGTTGCAAGTTACTATGTAGGTATTTCAAAGATGCCCAGAACTGAGCTAAATTGGTATGTGTCCAACTCCTAGAAATACCTTCATGCCCCAACTCCCTTACTTCCAGATAGTAAGGATCACATAATTCCTAACAAAGTTTTGACACAGATTCCCAATTCGGGCATTCAGAACATATAGCACGTTGCTGTAAGCAAGCAGATTCTCATTCAAAGATGCAAGTTACTATGTAGGAACAAGTTTGTATAGGTATTTCAAAGATGCCCAGAACTGTGCTAAACTTGGTATGTGTCCAACTCCTAGAAATACCTTCATGCCCAACTCCCTTACTTCCAGCTAGTAAGGATCACATAATTCCTAACAAAGTTTTGACACAGATTCCCAATTCGGGCATTCAGAACATATAGCACGTTGCTGTAAGCAAGCACATTCTCATTCAAAGTTGCAAGTTACTATGTAGGAACATGTTTGTATAGGTATTTCAAAGATGCCCAGAACTGAGCTAAACATGGGATGTGTCCAACTCCTAGAAATACCTTCATGCCCCAACTCCCTTACTTCCAGCTAGTAAGGATCACATAATTCCTAACAAAGTTTTGACACAGATTCCCAATTCGGGCATTCAGAACATATAGCACGTTGCTGTAATCAAGCACATTCTCATTCAAAGTTGCAAGTTACTATGTAGGAACAAGTTTGTATAGGTATTTCAAAGATGCCCAGAACTGTGCTAAACTTGGTATGTGTCCAACTCCTAGAAATACCTTCATGTCCAACTCCCTTACTTCCATCTAGTAAGGATCACATAATTTCTAACAAAGTTTTGACACAGATTCCCTATTCGGGCATTCAGAACATATAGCACGTTGCTGTAAGCAAGCACATTCTCATTCAAAGTTGCAAGTTACTATGTAGGAACAAGTTTGTATAGGTATTTCAAAGATGCCCAGAACTGAGCTAAACTTGGTATGTCTCCAACTCCTAGAAATAACTTCATGCCCCATCTACCTTACTTCCAGCTAGTAATGATCACATAATTCCTAACAAAGTTTTGACACAGATTCCCAATTCGGGCATTCAGAACATATAGCACGTTGCTGCAAGCAAGCACATTCTCATTCAAAGTTGCAAGTTACTATGTAGGAACAAGTTTGTATAGGTATTTCAAAGATGCCCAGAACTGAGCTAAACGTGGTATGTCTCCAACTCCTAGAAATAACTTCATGCCCCATCTCCCTTACTTCCAGCTAGTAAGGATCACATAATTTCTAACAAAGTTTTGACACAGATTCCCTATTCGGGCATTCAGAACATATAGCACGTTGCTGTAAGCAAGCACATTCTCATTCAAAGTTGCAAGTTACTATGTAGGAACAAGTTTGTATAGGTATTTCAAAGATGCCCAGAACTGAGCAAAACGTGGTATGTCTCCAACTCCTAGAAATAACTTCATGCCCCATCTCCCTTACTTCCAGCTAGGAAGGATCACATAATTTCTAACAAAGTTTTGACACAGATTCCCTATTCGGGCATTCAGAACATATAGCACGTTGCTGTAAGCAAGCACATTCTCATTCAAAGTTGCAAGTTACTATGTAGGAACAAGTTTGTATAGGTATTTCAAAGATGCCGAGAACTGTGCTAAACTTGGTATGTGTCCAACTCCTAGTAATACCTTCATGCCCCGACTCCCTTACTTCCATCTAGTAAGGATCACATAATTTCTAACAAAGTTTGACACAGATTCCCTATTCGGGCATTCAGAACATATAGCACGTTGCTGTAAGCAAGCACATTCTCATTCAAAGTTGCAAGTTAATATGTAGGATCAAGTTTGTATAGGTATTTCAAAGATGCCCAGAACTGAGCTAAACTTGGTATGTGTCCAACTCCTAGAAATAACTTCATGCCCCATCTCCCTTACTTCCAGCTAGTAAGGATCACATAATTCCTAACAAAGTTTTGACACAGATTCCCAATTCGGGCTTTCAGAACATATAGCATGTTGCTGCAAGCAAGCACATTCTCATTCAAAGTTGCAAGTTACTATGCAGGAACAAGTTTGTATAGGTATTTCAAAGATGCCCAGAACTGAGCTAAACTTGGTATGTCTCCAACTCCTAGAAATAACTTCATGCCCCATCTGCCTTACTTCCAGCTAGTAAGGATCACATAATTCCTAACAAAGTTTTGACACAGATTCCCAATTCGGGCATTCAGAACATATAGCACGTTGCTGCAAGCAAGCACATTCTCATTCAAAGTTGCAAGTTACTATGTAGGAACAAGTTTGTATAGGTATTTCAAAGATGCCCAGAACTGAGCTACACTTGGTATGTCTCCAACTCCTAGAAATAACTTCATGCCCCATCTCCCTTACTTCCAGCTAGTAAGGATCACATAATTCCTAACAAAGTTTTGACACAGATTCCCAATTCGGGCATTCAGAACATATAGCACGTTGCTGTAAGCAAGCACATTCTCATTCAAAGTTGCAAGTTTCTATGTAGGAACAAGTTTGTATAGGTATTTCAAAGATGCCCAGAACTGAGCTAAACTTGGTATGTGTCCAACTCCTCGAAATAACATCATGCCCCATCTCCCTTACTTCCAGCTAGTAAGGATCACATAATTCCTAACAAAGTTTTGACACAGATTCCCAATTCGGGCATTCAGAACATATAGCACGTTGCTGCAAGCAAGCACATTCTCATTCAAAGTTGCAAGTTACTATGTAGGAACAAGTTTGTATAGGTATTTCAAAGATGCCCAGAACTGAGCTAAACTTGGTAGGTCTCCAACTCCTAGAAATAACTTCATGCCCCATCTCCCTTACTTCCAGCTAGTAAGGATCACATAATTCCTAACAAAGTTTTGACACAGATTCCCTATTCGGGCATTCAGAACATATAGCACGTTGCTGCAAGCAAGCACATTCTCATTCAAAGTTGCAAGTTACTATGTAGGAACAAGTTTGTATAGGTATTTCAAAGATGCCCAGAACTGAGCTAAACGTTGTATGTCTCCAACTCCTAGTAATAACTTCATGCCCCAACTCCCTTACTTCCAGCTAGTAAGGATCACATAATTCCTAACAAATTTTGACACAGATTCCCAATTCGGGCATTCAGAACATATAGCACGTTGCTGTATGCAAGCACATTCTCATTCAAAGTTGCAAGTTAATATGTAGGAACAAGTTTGTATAGGTATTTCAAAGATGCCCAGAACTGAGCTAAACTTGGTATGTGTCCAACTCCTAGAAATAACTTCATTCCCCATCTCCCTTACTTCCAGCTAGTAAGGATCACATAATTCCTAACAAAGTTTTGACACATATTCCCAATTCGGGCATTCAGAACATATAGCACGTTGCTGTAAGCAAGCACATTCTCATTCAAAGATGCAAGTTACTATGTAGGAACAAGTTTGTATAGGTATTTCAAAGATGCCCAGAACTGAGCTAAACTTGGTATGTGTCCAACTCCTAGAAATCACTTCAAGCCCCATCTCCCTTACTTCCAGCTAGTAAGGATCACATAATTCCTAACAAAGTTTTGACACAGATTCCCAATTCAGGCATTCAGAACATATAGCACGTTGCTGCAAGCAAGCACATTCTCATTCAAAGTTGCAAGTTACTATGTAGGAACAAGTTTGTATAGGTATTTCAAAGATGCCCAGAACTGAGCTAAACTTGGTATGTGTCCAACTCCTAGAAATAACTTCATGCCCCATCTCCCTTACTTCCAGCTAGTAAGGATCACATAATTCCTAACAAAGTTTTGACACAGATTCCCAATTCGGGCATTCAGAACATATAGCACATTGCTGTAAGCAAGCACATTCTCATTCAAAGTTGCAAGTTACTATGTAGGAACAAGTTTGTATAGGTATTTCAAAGATGCCCAGAACTGAGCTAAACTTGGCATGTCTCCAACTCCTAGAAATAACTTCATGCCCCATCTCCCTTACTTCCAGCTAGTAAGGATCACATAATTCCTAACAAAGTTTTGACACAGATTCCCAATTCGGGCATTAAGATCATATAGAACGTTGCTGTAAGCAAGCACATTCTCATTCAAAGTTGCAAGTTACTATGTAGGAACAAGTTTGTATAGGTATTTCAAAGATGCCCAGAACTGAGCTAAACTTGGTATGTCTCCAACTCCTAGAAATAATTACATGCCCCATCTCACTTACTTCCAGCTAGTAAGGATCACATAATTCCTAACAAAGTTTTGACACAGATTCCCAATTCGGGCATTCAGAACATATAGCACGTTGCTGTAAGCAAGCACATTCTCATTCAAAGTTGCAAGTTACTATGTAGGAACAAGTTTGTATAGGTATTTCAAAGACGCCCAGAACTGAGCTAAACGTTGTATGTCTCCAACTCCTAGAAATATCTTCATTCCCCATCTCACTTACTTCCAGCTAGTAAGGATCACATAATTCCTAACAAAGTTTTGACACAGATTCCCTTTTCCGGCATTCAGAGCATATAGCACGTTGCTGTAAGCAAGCACATTCTCATTCAAAGTTGCAAGTTACTATGTAGGAACAAGTTTGTATAGGTATTTCTAAGATGCCTTAACTGTGCTAAACTTGGTTTGTGTCCAACTCCTAGAAATACCTTCATGCCCCAACTCCCTTACTTCCAGCTAGTAAGGATCACATAATTCCTAACAAATTTTGACACAGATTCCCAATTCGGGCATTCAGAACATATAGCACGTTGCTGTAAGCAAGCACATTCTGATTCAAAGTTGCAAGTTAATATGTAGGAACAAGTTTGTATAGGTATTTCAAAGATGCCCAGAACTGAGCTAAATTTGGTATGTGTCCAACTCCTAGAAATAACTTCATGCCCCATCTCCCTTACTTCCAGCTAGTAAGGATCACATAATTCCTAACAAAGTTTTGACACAGATTCCCAATTCGGGCATTCAGAACATATAGCACGTTGCTGTAAGCAAGCACATTCTCATTCAAAATTGCAAGTTACTATGTAGGAACAAGTTTGTATAGGTATTTCAAAGATGCCCAGAACTGAGCTAAACGTTGTATGTCTCCAACTCCTAGTAATAACTTCATGCCCCATCTCACTTACTTCCAGCTAGTAAGGTTCACATAATTCCTAACAAAGTTTTGACACAGATTCCCTTGTCGGGCATTCAGAACATATAGCACGTTGCTGTAAGCAAGCACATTCTCATTCAAGGTTGCAAGTTACTATGTAGGAACAAGTTTGTATAGGCATTTCAAAGACGTCCAGAACTGAGCTAAACTTGGTATGTGTCCAACTCCTAGAAATACCTTCATGCCCCAACTCCCTTACTTCCAGCTAGTAAGGATCACATAATTCCTAACAAAGTTTTGACACAGATTCCCAATTCGGGCATTCAGAACATATAGCACGTTGCTGTAAGCAAGCACATTCTCATTCAAAGTTGCAAGTTACTATGTAGGAACAAGTTTGTATAGGCATTTCAAAGACGCCCAGAACTGAGCTAAACTTGGTATGTGTCCAACTCCTAGAAATACCTTCATGCCCCAACTCCCTTACTTCCAGCTAGTAAGGATCACATAATTCCTAACAAAGTTTTGACACAGATTCCCAATTCGGGCATTCAGAACATATAGCACGTTGCTGTAAGCAAGCACATTTTCATTCAAAGTTGCAAGTTACTATGTAGGAACAAGTTTGTATAGGTATTTCAAAGATGCCCAGAACTGAGCTAAACTTGGTATGTGTCCAACTCCTAGAAATACCTTCCTGCCCCAACTCCCTTACTTCCATCTAGTAAGGATCACATAATTCCTAACAAAGTTTTGACACAGATTCCCAATTCGGGCATTCAGAACATATAGCACGTTGCTGTAAGCAAGCACATTCTCATTCAAAGTTGCAAGTTACTATGTAGGAACATGTTTGTATAGGTATTTCAAAGATGCCCAGACCTGTGCTAAACTTGGTATGTGTCCAACTCCTAGAAATACCTTCATGCCCCAACTCCCTTACTTCCAGCTAGTAAGGATCACATAATTCCTAACAAAGTTTTGACACAGATTCCCAATTCGGGCATTCAGAACATGTAGCACGTTGTTGTAAGCAAGCACATTCTCATTCAAAGTTGCAAGTTACTATGTAGGAACAAGTTTGTATAGGTATTTCAAAGATGCCCAGAACTGAGCTAAACTTGGTATGTGTCCAACTCCTAGAAATACCTTCATGCCCCAACTCCCTTACTTCCAGCTAGTAAGGATCACATAATTCCTAACAAATTTTGACACATATTCCCAATTCGGGCATTCAGAACATATAGCACGTTGCTGTAAGCAAGCACATTCTCATTCAAAGATGCAAGGTACTATGTAGGAACAAGTTTGTATAGGTATTTCAAAGATGCCCAGAACTGAGCTAAACTTGGTATCTGTCCAAATCCTAGAAATAACTTCATGCCCCATCTCCCTTACTTCCAGCTAGTAAGGATCACATAATTCCTAACAAAGTTTTGACACAGATTCCCAATTCGGGCATTCAGAACATATAGCACGTTGCTGCAAGCAAGCACATTCTCATTCAAAGTTGCAAGTTACTATGTAGGTATTTAAAAGATGCCCAGAACTCAGCTAAACTTGGTATGTGTCCAACTCCTAGAAATAACTTCATGCCCCATCTCCCTTACTTATAGCTAGTAAGGATCACATAATTCCTAACAAAGTTTTGACACAGATTCCCAATTCGGGCATTCAGAACATGTAGCACGTTGCTGTAAGCAAGCACATTCTCATTCAAAGTTGCAATTTACTATGTAGGAACATGTTTGTATAGGTATTTCAAAGATGCCCAGAACTGAGCTAAACGTGGTATGTCTCCAACTCCTAGAAATAACTTCATGCCCCATCTCCCTTACTTCCAGCTAGTAAGGATCACATAATTTCTAACAAAGTTTTGACACAGATTCCCAATTCGGGCATTAAGAACATATAGCACGTTGCTGTAAGCAAGCACATTCTCATTCAAAGTTGCAAGTTGCTATGTAGGAACAAGTTTGTATAGGTATTTCAAAGACGCCCAGAACTGAGCTAAACTTGGTATGTGTCCAACTCCTAGAAATAATTTCATGCCCCATCTCACTTACTTCCAGCTAGTAAGGATCACATAATTCCTAACAAAGTTTTGACACAGATTCCCAATTCGGGCATTCAGAACATATAGCACGTTGCTGTAAGCAAGCACATTCTCATTCAAAGTTGCAAGTTACTATGTAGGAACAAGTTTGTATAGGTATTTCAAAGATGCCCAGAACTGTGCTAAACTTTGTATGTGTCCAACTCCTAGAAATAATTTCATGCCCCATCTCACTTACTTCCAGCTAGTAAGGATCACATAATTCCTAACAAATTTTGACACAGATTCCCAATTCGGGCATTCAGAACATGTAGCACGTTGCTGTAAGCAAGCACATTCTCATTCAAAGTTGCAAGTTACTATGTAGGAACAAGTTTGTATAGGTATTTCAAAGATGCCCAGAACTGAGCTAAACTTGGTATGTGTCCAACTCCTAGAAATAACTTCATGCCCCATCTCCCTTACTTCCAGCTAGTAAGGATCACATAATTCCTAACAAAGTTTTGACACAGATTCCCAATTCGGGCATTCAGAACATATAGCACGTTGCTGCAAGCAAGCACATTCTCATTCAAAGTTGCAAGTTACTATGTAGGAACAAGTTTGTATAGGTATTTCAAAGATGCCCAGAACTGAGCTAAACTTGGTATGTCTCCAACTCCTAGAAATAACTTCATGCCCCATCTCCCTTACTTCCAGCTAGTAAGGATCACATAATTCCTAACAAAGTTTTGACACAGATTCCCTATTCGGGCATTCAGAACATACAGCACGTTGCTGTAAGCAAGCACATTCTCATTCAAAGTTGCAATTTACTATGTAGGAACAAGTTTGTATAGGTATTTCAAAGATGCCCAGAACTGAGCTAAACTTGGTATGTGTCCAACTCCTAGAAATAACTTCATGCACCATCTCCCTTACTTCCAGCTAGTAAGGATCACATAATTCCTAACAAAGTTTTGACACAGATTCCCAATTCGGGCATTCAGAACATATAGCACGTTGCTGTAAGCAAGCACATTCTCATTCAAAGTTGCAAGTTACTATGTAGGAACAAGTTTGTATAGGTATTTCTAAGACCCCAGAAATGTGCTAAACTTGGTTTGTGTCCAACTCCTAGGGATACCTTCATGCCCCAACTCCCTTACTTCCAGCTAGTAAGGATCACATAATTCCTAACAAATTTTGACACAGATTCCCAATTCGGGCATTCAGAACATATAGCACGTTGCTGTAAGCAAGCACATTCTCATTCAAAGTTGCAAGTTAATATGTAGGAACAAGTTTGTATAGGTATTTCAAAGATGCCCAGAACTGAGCTAAACTTGGTATGTGTCCAACTCCTAGAAATAACTTCATGCCCCATCTCCCTTACTTCCAGCTAGTAAGGATCACATAATTCCTAACAAAGTTTTGACACAGATTCCCAATTCGGGCATTCAGAACATATAGCACGTTGCTGCAAGCAAGCACATTCTCATTCAAAGTTGCAAGTTACTATGCAGGAACAAGTTTGTATAGGTATTTCAAAGATGCCCAGAACTGAGCTAAACTTGGTATGTCTCCAACTCCTAGAAATAACTTCATGCCCCATCTCCCTTACTTCCAGCTAGTAAGGATCACATAATTCCTAACAAAGTTTTGACACAGATTCCCTATTCGGGCATTCAGAACATATAGCACGTTGCTGTAAGCAAGCACATTCTCATTCAAAGTTGCAAGTTTCTATGTAGGAACAAGTTTTTATAGGTATTTCAAAGATGCCCAGAACTGAGCTAAACTTGGTATCTGTCCAAATCCTAGAAATAACTTCATGCCCCATCTCCCTTACTTCCAGCTAGTAAGGATCACATAATTCCTAAGAAAGTTTTGACACAGATTCCCAATTCGGACATTCAGAACATATAGCACGTTGCTGCAAGCAAGCACATTCTCATTCAAAGTTGCAAGTTACTATGTAGGAACAAGTTTGTATAGGTATTTCAAAGATGCCCAGAACTGAGCTAAACTTGGTATGTCTCCAACTCCTAGAAATAACTTTATGCCCCATCTCCCTTACTTCCAGCTAGTAAGGATCACATAATTCCTAACAAAGTTTTGACACAGAGTCCCAATTCGGGCATTCAGAACATACAGCACGTTGCTGTAAGCAAGCACATTCTCAATCAAAGTTGCAAGTTACTATGTAGGAACAAGTTTGTATAGGTATTTCAATGATGCCCAGAACTGAGCTAAACGTTGTATGTCTCCAACTCCTAGAAATACCTTCATGCCCCAACTCCCTTACTTCCAGCTAGTAAGGATCACATAATTTCTAACAAAGTTTTGACACAGATTCCCAATTCGGGCATTAAGAACATATAGCACGTTGCTGTAAGCAAGCACATTCTCATTCAAAGTTGCAAGTTGCTATGTAGGAACAAGTTTGTATAGGTATTTCAAAGACGCCCAGAACTGAGCTAAACTTGGTATGTGTCCAACTCCTAGAAATAATTTCATGCCCCATCTCACTTACTTCCAGCTAGTAAGGATCATATAATTCCTAACAAAGTTTTGACACAGATTCCCAATTCGGGCATTCAGAACATATAGCACGTTGCTGTAAGCAAGCACATTCTCATTCAAAGTTGCAAGTTACTATGTAGGAACAAGTTTGTATAGGTATTTCAAAGATGCCCAGAACTGTGCTAAACTTGGTATGTGTCCAACTCCTAGAAATAATTTCATGCCCCATCTCACTTACTTCCAGCTAGTAAGGATCACATAATTCCTAACAAATTTTGACACAGATTCCCAATTCGGGCATTCAGAACATGTAGCACGTTGCTGTAAGCAAGCACATTCTCATTCATAGTTGCAAGTTACTATGTAGGAACAAGTTTGTATAGGTATTTCAAAGATGCCCAGAACTGAGCTAAACTTGGTATGTGTCCAACTCCTAGAAATAACTTCATGGCCCATCTCCCTTACTTCCAGCTAGTAAGGATCACATAATACCTAACAAAGTTTTGACACAGATTCCCAATTCGGGCATTCAGAACATATAGCACGTTGCTGCAAGCAAGCACATTCTCATTCAAAGTTGCAAGTTACTATGTAGGAACAAGTTTGTATAGGTATTTCAAAGATGCCCAGAAGTGAGCTAAACTTGGTATGTGTCCAACTCCTAGAAATAACTTCATGCCCCATCTCCCTTACTGCCAGCTAGTAAGGATCACATAATTCCTAACAAAGTTTTGACACAGATTCCCTATTCGGGCATTCAGAACATACAGCACGTTGCTGTAAGCAAGCACATTCTCATTCAAAGTTGCAATTTACTATGTAGGAACAAGTTTGTATAGGTATTTCAAAGATGCCCAGAACTGAGCTAAACTTGGTATGTGTCCAACTCCTAGAAATAACTTCATGCACCATCTCCCTTACTTCCAGCTAGTAAGGATCACATAATTCCTAACAAAGTTTTGACACAGATTCCCAATTCGGGCATTCAGAACATATAGCACGTTGCTGTAAGCAAGCACATTCTCATTCAAAGTTGCAAGTTACTATGTAGGAACAAGTTTGTATAGGTATTTCTAAGACCCCAGAAATGTGCTAAACTTGGTTTGTGTCCAACTCCTAGAGATACCTTCATGCCCCAACTCCCTTACTTCCAGCTAGTAAGGATCACATAATTCCTAACAAATTTTGACACAGATTCCCAATTCGGGCATTCAGAACATATAGCACGTTGCTGTAAGCAAGCACATTCTCATTCAAAGTTGCAAGTTAATATGTAGGAACAAGTTTGTATAGGTATTTCAAAGATGCCCAGAACTGAGCTAAACTTGGTATGTGTCCAACTCCTAGAAATAACTTCATGCCCCATCTCCCTTACTTCCAGCTAGTAAGGATCACATAATTCCTAACAAAGTTTTGACACAGATTCCCAATTCGGGCATTCAGAACATATAGCACGTTGCTGCAAGCAAGCACATTCTCATTCAAAGTTGCAAGTTACTATGCAGGAACAAGTTTGTATAGGTATTTCAAAGATGCCCAGAACTGAGCTAAACTTGGTATGTCTCCAACTCCTAGAAATAACTTCATGCCCCATCTGCCTTACTTCCAGCTAGTAAGGATCACATAATTCCTAACAAAGTTTTGACACAGATTCCCAATTCGGGCATTCAGAACATATAGCACGTTGCTGCAAGCAAGCACATTCTCATTCAAAGTTGCAAGTTACTATGTAGGAACAAGTTTGTATAGGTATTTCAAAGATGCCCAGAACTGAGCTAAACTTGGTATGTCTCCAACACCTAGAAATAACTTCATGCCCCATCTCCCTTACTTCCAGCTAGTAAGGATCACATAATTCCTAACAAAGTTTTGACACAGATTCCCTATTCGGGCATTCAGAACATATAGCACGTTGCTGTAAGCAAGCACATTCTCATTCAAAGTTGCAAGTTACTATGTAGGAACAAGTTTGTATAGGTATTTCAAAGATGCCCAGAACTGAGCTAAACTTGGTATGTGTCCAACTCCTAGAAATAAATTCATGCCCCATCTCCCTTACTTCCAGCTAGTAAGGATCACATAATTCCTAACAAAGTTTTGACACAGATTCCCAATTCGGGCTTTCAGAACATATAGCACGTTGCTGTAAGCAAGCACATTCTCATTCAAAGTTGCAAGTTACTATGTAGGAACAAGTTTGTATAGGTATTTCAAAGATGCCCAGAACTGAGCTAAACGTTGTATGTCTCCAACTCCTAGAAATAATTTCATGCCCCATCTCACTTACTTCCAGCTAGTAAGGATCACATAATTCCTAACAAAATTTTGACACAGATTCCCTTTTCGGGCATTCAGAGCATATAGCACGTTGCTGTAAGCAAGCACATTCTCATTCAAAGTTGCAAGTTACTATGTAGGAACAAGTTTGTATAGGTATTTCTAAGATGCCCAGAACTGTGCTAAACTTGGTTTGTGTCCAACTCCTAGAAATACCTTCATGCCCCAACTCACTTACTTCCAGCTAGTAAGGATCACATATTTCCTAACAAATTTTGACACAGATTCCCAATTCGGGCATTCAGAACATATAGCACGTTGCTGTAAGCAAGCACATTCTCATTCAAAGATGCAAGTTACTATGTAGGAACAAGTTTGTATAGGTATTTCAAAGATTCCCAGAACTGAGCTAATCTTGCTATGTGTCCAAATCCTAGAAATAACTTCATGCCCCATCTCCCTTACTTCCAGCTAGTAAGGATCACATAATTCCTAACAAAGTTTTGACACAGATCCCCAATTCGGGCATTCAGAACATATAGCACGTTGCTGCAAGCAAGCACATTCTCATACAAAGTTGCAAGTTACTAGGTAGGAACAAGTTTGTATAGGTATTTCAAAGATGCCCAGAACTGAGCTTAACTTGGTATGTCTCCAACTCCTAGAAATAACTTCATTCCCCATCTCCCTTACTTCCAGCTAGTAAGGATCACATAATTCCTAACAAAGTTTTGACACAGATTCCCAATTCTGGCATTCAGAACATATAGCACGTTGCTGTAAGCAAGCACATTCTCATTCAAAGTTGCAAGTTACTATGTAGGAACAAGTTTGTATAGGTATTTCAAAGATGCCCAGAACTGAGCTAAACTTGGTATCTGTCCAACTCCTTGAAATAACTTCATGCCCCATCTCCCTTACTTCCAGCTAGTAAGGATCACATAATTTCTAACAAAGTTTTGACACAGATTCCCAATTCGGGCATTAAGAACATATAGCACGTTGCTGTAAGCAAGCACATTCTCATTCAAAGTTGCAAGTTACTATGTAGGAACAAGTTTGTATAGGTATTTCAAAGATGCCCAGAACTGAGCTAAACTTGTTATGTGTCCAACTCCTAGATATAATTTCATGCCCCATCTCACTTACTTCCAGCTAGTAAGGATCACATAATTCCTAACAAAGTTTTGACACAGATTCCCAATTCGGGCATTCAGAACATATAGCACGTTGCTGTAAGCAAGCACATTCTCATTCAAAGTTGCAAGTTACTATGTAGGAACAAGTTTGTATAGGTATTTCAAAGATGCCCAGAACTGTGCTAAACTTGGTATGTGTCCAACTCCTAGAAATACCTTCATGCCCCGACTCCCTTACTTCCATCTAGTAAGGATCACATAATTTCTAACAAAGTTTTGACACAGATTCCCTAGTCGGGCATTCAGAACATATAGCACGTTGCTGTAAGCAAGCACATTCTCATTCAAAGTTGCAAGTTACTATGTAGGAACAAGTTTGTATAGGTATTTCAAAGATGCCCAGAACTGAGCTAAACGTTGTATGTCTCCAACTCCTAGAAATAACTTCATGCCCCATCTCCCTTACTTCCAGCTAGTAAGGATCACATAATTCCTAACAAAGTTTTGACACAGATTCCCAATTCGGGCATTCAGAACATATAGCACGTTGCTGTAAGCAAGCACATTCTCATTCAAAGTTGCAAGTTACTATGTAGGAACAAGTTTGTATAGGTATTTCAAAGATGCCCAGAACTGAGCTAAACGTTGTATGTCTCCAACTCCTAGAAATATCTTCATGCCCCATCTCACTTACTTCCAGCTAGTAAGGATCACATAATTCCTAACAAAGTTTTGACACAGATTTCCTTTTCGGGCATTCAGAGCATATAGCACGTTGCTGTAAGCAAGCACATTCTCATTCAAAGTTGCAAGTTACTATGTAGGAACAAGTTTGTATAGGTATTTCTAAGATGCCCAGAACTGTGCTAAACTTGGTTTGTGTCCAACTCCTAGAAATACCTTCATGCCCCAACTCCCTTACTTCCAGCTAGTAAGGATCACATAATTACTAACAAATTTTGACACAGATTCCCAATTCGGGCATTCAGAACATATAGCACGTTGCTGTAAGCAAGCACATTCTCATTCAAAGTTGCAAGTTAATATGTAGGAACAAGTTTGTATAGGTATTTCAAAGATGCCCAGAACTGAGCTAAACTTGGTATGTGTCCAACTCCTAGAAATAACTTCATGCCCCATCTCCATTACTTCCAGCTAGTAAGGATCACATAATTCCTAACAAAGTTTTGGCACATATTCCCAATTCGGGCATTCAGAACATATAGCACGTTGCTGTAAGCAAGCACATTCTCATTCAAAGATGGAAGTTACTATGTAGGAACAAGTTTGTATAGGTATTTCAAAGATGCCCAGAACTGAGCTAAACTTGGTATGTGTCCAACTCCTAGAAATCACTTCATGCCCCATCTCCCTTACTTCCAGCTAGTAAGGATCACATAATTCCTAACAAAGTTTTGAGACAGATTCCCAATTCGGGCATTCAGAACATATAGCACGTTGCTGTAAGCAAGCACATTCTCATTCAAAGATGCAAGTTACTATGTAGGAACAAGTTTGTATAGGTATTTCAAAGATGCCCAGAACTGAGCTCAACGTTGTATGTCTCCAACTCCTAGAAATAATTTCATGCCCCATCTCCCTTACTTCCAGCTAGTAAGGATCACATAATTCCTAACAAAGTTTTGACACAGATTCCCTTTTCGGGCATTCAGAGCATATAGCACGTTGCTGTAAGCAAGCACATTCTCATTCAAAGTTGCAAGTTACTATGTAGGAACTAGTTTGTATAGGTATTTCTAAGATGCCCAGAACTGTGCTAAACTTGGTTTGTGTCCAACTCCTAGAAATACCTTCATGCCCCAACTCCCTTACTTCCAGGTAGTAAGGATCACATAATTCCTAACAAATTTTGACACAGATTCCCAATTCGAGCATTCAGAACATATAGCACGTTGCTGTATGCAAGCACATTCTCATTCAAAGTTGCAAGTTAATATGTAGGAACAAGTTTGTATAGGTATTTCAAAGATGCCCAGAACTGAACTAAACGTGGTATGTGTCCAACTCCTAGAAATAACTTCATGCCCCATCTCTCTTACTTCCAGCTAGTAAGGATCACATAATTCCTAACAAAGTTTTGACACAGATTCCCAATTCGGGCATTAAGAACATATAGCACGTTGCTGTAAGCAAGCACATTCTCATTCAAAGTTGCAAGTTACTATGTAGGAACAAGTTTGTATAGGTATTTCAAAGATGCCCAGAACTGAGCTAAACTTGGTATCTGTCCAACTCCTAGAAATACCTTCATGCCCCAACTCCCTTACTTCCAGCTAGTTAGGATCACATAATTCCTAACAAAGTTTTGACACAGATTCCCAATTCGGGCATTCAGAACATATAGCACGTTGCTTCAAGCAAGCACATTCTCATTCAAAGTTGCAAGTTACTATGTAGGTATTTCAAAGATGCCCAGAACTGAGCTAAACTTGGTATGTCTCCAACTCCTAGAAATAACTTCATGCACCATCTCCCTTACTTCTAGCTAGTAAGGATCACATAATTCCTGACAAAGTTTTGACACATATTCCCAATTCAGGCATTCAGAACATATAGCACGTTGCTGTAAGCAAGCACATTCTCATTCAAAGATGCAAGTTACTATGTAGGAACAATTTTATATAGGTATTTCAAAGATGCCCAGAACTGAGCTAAACTTGGTATGTGTCCAACTCCTAGAAATAACTTCATGCCCCATCTCCCTTACTTCCAGCTAGTGAGGATCACATAATTCCTAACAAAGTTTTGACACAGATTCCCAATTCGGGCATTCAGAACATATAGCACGTTGCTGTAAGCAAGCACATTCTCATTCAAAGTTGCAAGTTACTATGTAGGAACAAGTTTGTATAGGTATTTCAAAGATGCCCAGAACTGAGCTAAACTTGGTATGTCTCCAACTCCTAGAAATAACTTCATTCCCCATCTCCCTTACTTGCAGCTAGTAAGGATCACATAATTCCTAACAAAGTTTTGACACAGATTCCCAATTCGGGCATTCACAACATATAGCACGTTGCTGCAAGCAAGCACATTCTCATTAAAGTTGCAAGTTACTATGTAGGAACAAGTTTGTATAGGTATTTCAAAGATGCCCAGAACTGAGCTAAACTTGGTATCTGTCCAACTTCTAGAAATGACTTCATGCCCCATCTCCCTTACTTCCAGCTAGTAAGGATCACATAATTCCTAACAAAGTTTTGAAACAGATTCCCAATTCGGGCATTCAGAACACAGCACGTTGCTGTAAGCAAGCACATTCTCATTCAAAGTTGCAAGTTACTATGTAGGAACAAGTTTGTATAGGTATTTCAAAGATGCCCAGAACTGTGCTAAACTTGGTATGTGTCCAACTCCTAGAAATACCTTCATGCCCCAACTCCCTTACTTCCAGCTAGAAAGGATCACATAATTTCTAACAAAGTTTTGACACAGATTCCCTATTCGGGCATTCAGAACATATAGCACGTTGCTGTAAGCAAGCACATTCTCATTCAAAGTTGCAAGTTACTATGTAGGAACAAGTTTGTATAGGTATTTCAAAGATACCCAGAACTGTGCTAAAATTGGTATGTGTCCAACTCCTAGAAATACCTTCATGCCCCAACTCCCTTACTTCCAGCTAGTAAGGATCACATAATTCCTAACAAATTTTGACACAGATTCCCAATTCGGGCATTAAGAACATATAGCACGTTGCTGTAAGCAAGCACATTCTCATTCAAAGTTGCAAGTTACTATGTAGGAACAAGTTTGTATAGGTATTTCAAAGATGCCCAGAACTGAGCTAAACTTGGTATGTGTCCAACTCCTAGAAATACCATCATGCTCCAACTCCCTTACTTCCAGCTAGTAAGGATCACATAATTCCTAACAAATTTTGACACAGATTCCCAATTCGGGCATTCAGAACATATAGCACGTTGCTGTAAGCAAGCACATTCTCATTCAAAGTTGCAAGTTACTATGTAGGAACAAGTTTGTATAGGTATTTCAAAGATGCCCAGAACTGAGCTAAACTTGGTATGTGTCCAACTCCTAGAAATAACTTCATGCCCCATCTCCCTTACTTCCAGCTAGTAAGGATCACATAATTCCTAACAAAGTTTTGACACAGATTCCCAATTCGGGCATTCAGAACATATAGCACGTTGTGTAAGCAAGCACATTCTCATTCAAAGTTGCAAGTTACTATGTAGGAACAAGTTTGTATAGGTATTTCAAAGATGCCCAGAACTGAGCTAAACTTGGTATGTGTCCAACTCCTAGAAATAATTTCATGCCCCATCTCACTTACTTCCAGCTAGTAAGGATCACATAATTCCTAACAAAGTTTTGACACAGATTCCCAATTCGGGCATTCAGAACATATAGCACGTTGCTGCAAGCAAGCACATTCTCATTCAAAGTTGCAAGTTACTATGCAGGAACAAGTTTGTATAGGTATTTCAAAGATGCCCAGAACTGAGCTAAACTTGGTATGTCTCCAACTCCTAGAAATAACTTCATGCCCCATCTCACTTACTTCCAGCTAGTAAGGATCACATAATTCTTAACAAAGTTTTGACACAGATTCCCAATTCGGGCATTCAGAACTTATAGCACGTTGCTGCAAGCAAGCACATTCTCATTCAAAGTTGCAAGTTACTATGTAGGAACAAGTTTGTATAGGTATTTCAAAGATTCCCAGAACTGAGCTAAACTTGGTATGTCTCCAACTCCTAGAAATAACTTCATGCCCCATCTCCCTTACTTCCAGCTAGTAAGGATCACATAATTCCTAACAAAGTTTTGACACAGATTCCCTATTCGGGCATTCGGAACATATAGCACGTTGCTGTAAGCAAGCACATTCTCATTCAAAGTTGCAAGTTACTATGTAGGAACAAGTTTGTATAGGTATTTCAAAGATGCCCAGAACTGAGCTAAACTTGGTATGTGTCCAACTCCTAGAAATAACTTCATGCCCCATCTCCCTTACTTCCAGCTAGTAAGGATCACATAATTCCTAACAAAGTTTTGACAGAGATTCCCTATTCGGGCATTCAGAACATATAGCACGTTGCTGCAAGCAAGCACATTCTCATTCAAAGTTGCAAGTTACTATGTAGGAACAAGTTTGTATAGGTATTTCAAAGATGCCCAGAACTGAGCTAAACTTAGTATGTCTCAAACTCCTAGAAATAACTTCATGCCCCATCTCCCTTACTTCCAGCTATTAAGGATCACATAATTCCTAACAAAGTTTTGACACAGATTCCCAATTCGGGCATTCAGAACATATAGCACGTTGCTGTAAGCAAGCACATTCTCATTCAAAGTTGCAAGTTAATATGTAGGAACAAGTTTGTATAGGTATTTCAAAGATGCCCAGAACTGAGCTAAACTTGGTATGTCTCCAACTCCTAGAAATACCTTCATGCCCCAACTCCCTTACTTCAAGCTAGTAAGGATCACATAATTCCTAACAAATTTTGACACAGATTCCCAATTCGGGCATTCAGAACATATAGCACGTTGCTGCAAGAAAGCACATTCTCATTCAAAGTTGCAAGTTACTATGCAGGAACAAGTTTGTATAGGTATTTCAAAGATGCCCAGAACTGAGCTAAACTTGGTATGTCTCCAACTCCTAGAAATAACTTCATGCCACATCTCCCTTACTTCCAGCTAGTAATGATCACGTAATTCCTATCAAAGTTTTGACACAGATTCCCAATTCGGGCATTAAGAACATATAGCACGTTGCTGTAAGCAAGCACATTCTCATTCAAAGTTGCAAGTTACTATGTAGGAACAAGTTTGTATAGGTATTTCAAAGATGCCCAGAACTGAGCTAAACTTGGTATGTGTCCAACTCCTAGAAATACCTTCATGCCCCATCTCCCTTACTTCCAGCTAGTAAGGATCACATAATTCCTAACAAAGTTTTGACACAGATTCCCAATTCGGGCATTCAGAACATATAGCACGTTGCTGTAAGCAAGCACATTCTCATTCAAAGTTGCAAGTTACTATGTAGGAACAAGTTTGTATAGGTATTTCAAAGATGCCCAGAACTGAGCTAAACGTTGTATGTCTCCAACTCCTAGAAATATCTTCATGCCCCATCTCACTTACTTCCAGCTAGTAAGGATCACATAATTCCTAACAAAGTTTTGACACAGATTCACTTTTCGGGTATTCAGAGCATATAGCACGTTGCTGTAAGCAAGCACATTCTCATTTAAAGTTGCAAGTTACTATGTAGGAACAAGTTTGTATAGGTATTTCTAAGATGCCCAGAACTGTGCTAAACTTGGTTTGTGTCCAACACCTAGAAATACCTTCATGCCCCATCTCCCTTACTTCCCGCTAGTAAGGATCACATAATTCCTAACAAATTTTGACACAGATTCCCAATTCGGGCATTCAGAACATATAGCACGTTGCTGTAAGCAAGCACATTCTCATTCAAAGTTGCAAGTTAATATGTAGGAACAAGTTTGTATAGGTATTTCAAAGATGCCCGGAACTGAGCTAAACTTGGTATGTGTCCAACTCCTAGAAATAACTTCATGTCCCATCTCCCTTACTTCCAGCTTGTAAGGATCACATAATTCCTAACAAAGTTTTGACACATATTCCCAATTCGGGCATTCAGAACATATAGCACGTTGCTGTAAGCAAGCACATTCTCATTCAAAGATGCAAGGTACTATGTAGGAACAAGTTTGTATAGGTATTTCAAAGATGCCCAGAACTGAGCTAAACTTGGTATGTGTCCAACTCCTAGAAATCACTTCATGCCCCATCTCCCTTACTTCCAGCTAGTAAGGATAAGATAATTCCTAACAAAGTTTTGACACAGATTCCCTATTCGGGCATTCAGAACATATAGCACGTTGCTGTAAGCAAGCACATTCTCATTCAAAGATGCAAGTTACTATGTAGGAACAAGTTTGTATAGGTATTTCAAAGATGCCCAGAACTGAGCTAAACGTTGTATGTCTCCAACTCCTAGAAATAACTTCATGCCCCTTCTCCCTTACTTCCAGCTAGTAAGGATCACATAATTCCTAACAAAGTTTTGACACTGATTCCCAATTCAGGCATTCAGAACTTATAGCACGTTGCTGTAAGCAAGCACATTCTCATTCAAAGTTGCAAGTTACTATGTAGGAACAAGTTTGTATAGGTATTTCAAAGATGCCCAGAACTGAGCTAAACTTGGTATGTCTCCAACTCCTAGAAATAACTTCATGCCCCATCTCCCTTACTTCCAGCTAGTAAGGATCACATAATTACTAACAAAGTTTTGACACAGATTCCCTATTTGGGCATTCAGAACATATAGCACGTTGCTGTAAGCAAGCACATTCTCATTCAATGTTGCAAGTTACTATGTAGGAACAAGTTTGTATAGGTATTTCAAAGATGCCCAGAGCTGAGCTAAACTTGGTATGTCTCCAACTCCTAGAAATAACTTCATGCCCCATCTCACTTACTTCCAGCTAGTAAGGATCACATAATTCCTAACAAAGTTTTGACACAGATTCCCTATTCGGGAATTCAGAACATATAGCACGTTGCTGCAAGCAAGCACATTCTCATTCAAAGTTGCAAGTTACTATGTAGGAACAAGTTTGTATAGGTATTTCAAAGATGCCCAGAACTGAGCTAAACTTGGTATGTCTCAAACTCCTAGAAATAACTTCCTGCCCCATCTCACTTACTTCCAGCTAGTAAGGATCACATAATTCCTAACGAAGTTTTGACCCAGATTCCCAATTCTGGCATTGAGAACATATAGCACGTTGCTGTATGCAAGCACATTCTCATTCAAAGTTGCAAGTTACTATGTAGGAACAAGTTTGTATAGGTATTTCAAAGATGCCCAGAACTGAGCTAAACTTGGTATGTCTCCGACTCCTAGAAATAACTTCATGCCCCAACTCCCTTACTTCCAGCTAGTAAGGATCACATAATTCCTAACAAATTTTGACACAGATTCCCAATTCGGGCATTCAGAACATATAGCACGTTGCTGTAAGCAAGCACATTCTCATTCAAAGTTGAAAGTTACTATGTAGGAACAAGTTTGTATAGGTATTTCAAAGATGCCCAGAACTGAGCTAAACGTTGTATGTCTCCAACTCCTAGAAATAACTTCATGCCTCATTTCACTTACTTCCAGCTAGTAAGGATCACATAATTCCTAACAAAGTTTTGACACAGATTCCCAATTCGGGCATTCAGAACATATAGCACGTGGCTGTAAGCAAGCACATTCTCATTCAAAGTTGCAAGTTACTATGTAGGAACAAGTTTGTATAGGTATTTCAAAGATGTCCAGAACTGAGCTAAACGTTGTATGTCTCCAACTCCTAGAAATAACTTCATGCCCCATCTCACTTACTTCCAGCTAGTAAGGATCACATAATTCCTAACAAAGTTTTGACACAGATTCCCAATTCGGGCATTCAGAACATATAGCACGTTGCTGTAAGCAAGCACATTCTCATTCAAAGTTGCAAGTTACTATGTAGGAACAAGTTTGTATAGTTATTTCAAAGATGCCCAGAACTGAGCTAAACTTGGTATGTGTCCAACTCCAAGAAATAACTTCATGCCCCATCTCCCTTACTTCCAGCTAGTAAGGATCACATAATTCCTAACAAAGTTTTGACACATATTCCCTATTCAGGCATTCAGAACATATAGCACGTTGCTGTAAGCAAGCACATTCTCATTCAAAGTTGCAAGTTACTATGCAGGAACAAGTTTGTATAGGTATTTCAAAGATGCCCAGAACTAAGCTAAACTTGGTATGTGTACAACTCCTAGAAATAATTTCATGCCCCATCTCACTTACTTCCAGCTAGTAAGGATCACATAATTCCCAACAAAGTTTTGACACAAATTCCCAATTCGGGCATTCAGAACATATAGCACGTTGCTGTAAGCAAGCACATTCTCATTCAAAGTTGCAAGTTACTATGTAGGAACAAGTTTGTATAGGTATTTCAAAGATGCCCAGAACTGTGCTAAACTTGGTATGTGTCCAACTCCTAGAAATACCTTCATGCCCCAACTCCCTTACTTCCATCTCGTAAGGATCACATAATTTCTAACAAAGTTTTGACACAGATTCCCTATTCGGGCATTCAGAACATATAGCACGTTGCTGTAAGCAAGCACATTATCATTCAAAGTTGCAAGTTACTATGTAGGAACAAGTTTATATAGGTATTTCAAAGATTCCCAGAACTGAGCTAAACGTTGTATGTCTCCAACTCCTAGAAATAACTTCATGCCCCATCTCACTTACTTCCAGCTAGTAAGGATCACATAATTCCTAACAAAGTTTTGACACAGATTCCCAATTTGGGCATTCAGAACATATAGCACGTTGCTGTAAGCAAGCACATTCTCATTCAAAGTTGCAAGTTACTATGTAGGAACAAGTTTGTATAGGTATTTCAAAGATGCCCAGAACTTAGCTAAACGTTGTATGTCTCCAACTCCTAGAAATAACTTCATGCCCCATCTCACTTACTTCCAGCTAGTAAGGATCACATAATTCCTAACAAAGTTTTGACACAGATTCCCTTTTCGGGCATTCAGAGCATATAGCACGTTGCTGTAAGCAAGCACATTCTCATTCAAAGTTGCAAGTTACTATGTAGGAACAAGTTTGTATAGGTATTTCAAAGATGCCCAGAACTGAGCTAAACTTGGTATGTGTCCAACTCCTAGAAATACCTTCATGCCCCAACTCCCTTACTTCCAGCTAGTAAGGATCACATAATTCCTAACAAATTTTGACACAGATTCCCAATTCGGGCATTCAGAACATATAGCACGTTGATGTAAGCAAGCACATTCTCATTCAAAGTTGCAAGTTACTATGTAGGAACAAGTTTGTATAGGAATTTCAAAGATGCCCAGAACTGAGCTAAACTTGGTATGTCTCCAACTCCTAGAAATAACTTCATGCCTCATCTCACTTACTTCCAGCTAGTAAGGATCACATAATTCCTAACAAATTTTGACACAGATTCCCTATTCGGGCATTCAGAACATATAGCACGTTGCTGTAAGCAAGCACATTCTCATTCAAAGTTGCAAGTTACTATGTAGGAACAAGTTTGTATAGGTATTTCAAAGATGCCCAGAACTGTGCTAAACTTGGTATGTGTCCAACTCCTAGAAATACCTTCATGCCCCAACTCCCTTACTTCCATCTAGTAAGGATCACATAATTTCTAACAAAGTTTTGACACAGATTCCCTATTCGGGCATTCAGAACATATAGCACGTTGCTGTAAGCAAGCACATTCTCATTCAAAGTTGCAAGTTACTATGTAGGAACAAGTTTGTATAGGTATTTCAAAGATGCCCAGAACTGAGCTAAACGTTGTATGTCTCCAACTCCTAGAAATAACTTCATGCCCCATCTCACTTACTTCCAGCTAGTAAGGATCACATAATTCCTAACAAAGTTTTGACACAGATTCCCAATTCGGGCATTCAGAACATATGGCACGTTGCTGTAAGCAAGCACATTCTCATTCAAAATTGCAAGTTACTATGTAGGAACAAGTTTGTATAGGTATTTCAAAGATGCCCAGAACTGAGCTAAACGTTGTATGTCTCCAACTCCTAGAAATATCTTCATGCCTCATCTCACTTACTTCCAGCTAGTAAGGATCACATAATTCCTAACAAAGTTTTGACACAGATTCATTTTTCGGGCATTCAGAGCATATAGCACGTTGCTGTAAGCAAGCACAGTCTCATTCAAAGTTGCAAGTTACTATGTAGGAACAAGTTTGTATAGGTATTTCTAAGATGCCCAGAACTGTGCTAAACTTGGTTTGTGTCCAACACCTAGAAATACCTTCATGCCCCATCTCCCTTACTTCCCGCTAGTAAGGATCACATAATTCCTAACAAATTTTGACACAGATTCCCAATTCGGGCATTCAGAACATATAGCACGTTGCTGTAAGCAAGCACATTCTCATTCAAAGTTGCAAGTTACTATGTAGGAACAAGTTTGTATAGGTATTTCAAAGATGCCCGGAACTGAGCTAAACTTGGTATGTGTCCAACTCCTAGAAATAACTTCATGTCCCATCTCCCTTACTTCCAGCTTGTAAGGATCACATAATTCCTAACAAAGTTTTGACACATATTCCCAATTCGGGCATTCAGAACATATAGCACGTTGCTGTAAGCAAGCACATTCTCATTCAAAGATGCAAGTTACTATGTAGGAACAAGTTTGTATAGGTATTTCAAAGATGCCCAGAACTGAGCTAAACGTTGTATGTCTCCAACTCCTAGAAATAACTTCATGCCCCTTCTCCCTTACTTCCAGCTAGTAAGGATCACATAATTCCTAACAAAGTTTTGACACTGATTCCCAATTCGGGCATTCAGAACTTATAGCACGTTGCTGTAAGCAAGCACATTCTCATTCAAAGTTGCAAGTTACTATGTAGGAACAAGTTTGTATAGGTATTTCAAAGATGCCCAGAACTGAGCTAAACTTGGTATGTCTCCAACTCCTAGAAATAACTTCATGCCCCATCTCCCTTACTTCCAGCTAGTAAGGATCACATAATTACTAACAAAGTTTTGACACAGATTCCCTATTTGGGCATTCAGAACATATAGCACGTTGCTGTAAGCAAGCACATTCTCATTCAAAGTTGCAAGTTACTATGTAGGAACAAGTTTGTATAGGTATTTCAAAGATGCCCAGAACTGAGCTAAACTTGGTATGTCTCCAACTCCTAGAAATAACTTCATGCCCCATCTCCCTTACTTCCAGCTAGTAAGGATCACATAATTCCTAACAAAGTTTTGACACAGATTCCCTATTCGGGAATTCAGAACATATAGCACGTTGCTGCAAGCAAGCACATTCTCATTCAAAGTTGCAAGTTACTATGTAGGAACAAGTTTGTATAAGTATTTCAAAGATGCCCAGAACTGAGCTAAACTTGGTATGTCTCAAACTCCTAGAAATAACCTCATGCCCCATCTCCCTTACTTCCAGCTAGTAAGGATCACATAATTCCTAACAAAGTTTTGACACAGATTCCCAATTCGGGCATTCAGAACATATAGCACGTTGCTGTAAGCAAGCACATTCTCATTCAAAGTTGCAAGTTAATATGTAGGAACAAGTTTGTATAGGTATTTCAAAGATGCCCAGAACTGAGCTAAACTTGGTATGTGTCCAACTCCTAGAAATACCTTCATGCCCCTACTCCCTTACTTCAAGCTAGTAAGGATCACATAATTCCTAACAAATTTTGACACAGATTCCCAATTCGGGCATTCAGAACATATAGCACGTTGCTGTAAGCAAGCACATTCTCATTCAAAGTTGCAAGTTAATATGTAGGAACAAGTTTGTATAGGTATTTCAAAGATGCCCAGAACTGAGCTAAACTTGGTATGTGTCCAACTCCTAGAAATAACTTCATGCCCCATCTCACTTACTTCCAGCTAGTAAGGATCACATAAATCCTAACAAAGTTTTGACACATATTCCCAATTCGGGCATTCAGAACATATAGCACGTTGCTGTAAGCAAGCACATTCTCATTCAAAGATGCAAGTTACTATGCAGGAACAAGTTTGTATAGGTATTTCAAAGATGCCCAGAACTGAGCTAAACTTGGTATGTGTCAGACTCCTAGAAATAACTTCATGCCCCATCTCCCTTACGTCCAGCTAGTAAGGATCACATAATTCCTAACAAAGTTTTGACACAGATTCCCAATTCGGGCATTCAGAACATATAGCACGTTGCTGCAAGCAAGCACATTCTCATTCAAAGTTGCAAGTTACTATGTAGGAACAAGTTTGTATAGTTATTTCAAAGATGCCCAGAACTGAGCTAAACTTGGTATGTGTCCAACTCCAAGAAATAACTTCATGCCCCATCTCCCTTACTTCCAGCTAGTAAGGAACACATAATTTCTAACAAAGTTTTGACATAGATTCCCTATTCGGGCATTCAGAACATATAGCACGTTGCTGTATGCAAGCACATTCTCATTCAAAGTTGCAAGTTACTATGTAGGAACAAGTTTGTATAGGTATTTCAAAGATGCCCAGAACTGAGCTAAACGTTGTATTTCTCCAACTCCTAGAAATAACTTCATGCCCCATCTCACTTACTTCCAGCTAGTAAGGATCACATAATTCCTAACGAAGTTTTGACCCAGATTCCCAATTCTGGCATTGAGAACATATAGCACGTTGCTGTATGCAAGCACATTCTCATTCAAAGTTGCAAGTTATTATGTAGGAACAAGTTTGTATAGGTATTTCAAAGATGCCCAGAACTGAGCTAAACTTGGTATGTCTCCAACTCCTAGAAATAACTTCATGCCCCAACTCCCTTACTTCCAGCTAGTAAGGATCACATAATTCCTAACAAAGTTTTGACACAGATTCCCAATTCGGGCATTCAGAACATATAGCACGTTGCTGTAAGCAAGCACATTCTCATTCAAAGTTGCAAGTTACTATGTAGGAACAAGTTTGTATAGGTATTTCAAAGATGCCCAGAACTGTGCTAAACTTGGTATGTGTCCAACTCCTAGAAATACCTTCATGCCCCAACTCCCTTACTTCCAGCTAGTAAGGATCACATAATTTCTAACAAAGTTTTGACACAGATTCCCTATTCGGGCATTCAGAACATATAGCACGTTGCTGTAAGCAAGCACATTCTCATTCAAAGTTGCAAGTTACTATGTAGGAACAAGTTTGTATAGGTATTTCAAAGATGCCCAGAACTGAGATAAACGTTGTATGTCTCCAACTCCTAGAAATAACTTCATGCCCCATCTCACTTACTTCCAGCTAGTAAGGATCACATAATTCCTAACGAAGTTTTGACCCAGATTCCCAATTCTGGCATTGAGAACATATAGCACGTTGCTGTATGCAAGCACATTCTCATTCAAAGTTGCAAGTTACTATGTAGGAACAAGTTTGTATAGGTATTTCAAAGATGCCCAGAACTGAGCTAAACTTGGTATGTCTCCAACTCCTAGAAATAACTTCATGCCCCAACTCCCTTACTTCTAGCTAGTAAGGATCACATAATTCCTAACAAATTTTGACACAGATTCCCAATTCGGGCATTCAGAACATATAGCACGTTGCTGTAAGCAAGCACATTCTCATTCAAAGTTGCAAGTTACTATGTAGGAACAAGTTTGTATAGGTATTTCAAAGATGCCCAGAACTGAGCTAAACGTTGTATGTCTCCAACTCCTAGAAATAACTTCATGCCTCATTTCACTTACTTCCAGCTAGTAAGGATCACATAATTCCTAACAAAGTTTTGACACAGATTCCCAATTCGGGCATTCAGAACATATAGCACGTGGCTGTAAGCAAGCACATTCTCATTCAAAGTTGCAAGTTACTATGTAGGAACAAGTTTGTATAGGTATTTCAAAGATGCCCAGAACTGAGCTAAACGTTGTATGTCTCCAACTCCTAGAAATAACTTCATGCCCCATCTCACTTACTTCCAGCTAGTAAGGATCACATAATTCCTAACAAAGTTTTGACACAGATTCCCAATTCGGGCATTCAGAACATATAGCACGTTGCTGTAAGCAAGCACATTCTCATTCAAAGATGCAAGTTACTATGCAGGAACAAGTTTGTATAGGTATTTCAAAGATGCCCAGAACTGAGCTAAACTTGGTATGTGTCAGACTCCTAGAAATAACTCCATGCCCCATCTGCCTTACTTCCAGCTAGTAAGGATCACATAATTCCTAACAAAGTTTTGACACAGATTCCCAATTCGGGCATTCAGAACATATAGCACGTTGCTGCAAGCAAGCACATTCTCATTCAGAGTTGCAAGTTACTATGCAGGAACAAGTTTGTATAGGTATTTCAAAGATGCCCAGAACTGAGCTAAACTTGGTATGTCTCCAACTCCTAGAAATAACTTCATGCCCCATCTCCCTTACTTCCAGCTAGTAAGGATCACATAATTCCTAACAAAGTTTTGACACAGATTCCCAATTCGGGCATTCAGAAAATATAGCACGTTGCTGCAAGCAAGCACATTCTCATTCAAAGTTGCAAGTTACTATGTAGGAACAAGTTTGTATAGGTATTTCAAAGATGCCCAGAACTGAGCTAAACTTGGTATGTCTCCAACTCCAAGAAATAACTTCATGCCCCATCTCCCTTAATTCCAGCTAGTAAGGATCACATAATTCCTAACAAAGTTTTGACACAGATTCCCTATTCGGGCATTCAGAACATATAGCACGTTGCTGTAAGCAAGCACATTCTCATTCAAAGTTGCAAGTTACTATGTAGGAACAAGTTTGTATAGGTATTTCAAAGATGCCCAGAAGTGAGCTAAACTTGGTATGTGTCCAACTCCTAGAAATAATTTCATGCCCCATCTCCCTTACTTCCAGCTAGTAAGGATCACATAATTCCTAACAAAGTTTTGACACAGATTCCCAATTCGGGCATTCAGAACATATAGCACGTTGCTGTAAGCAAGCACATTCTCATTCAAAGTTGCAAGTTACTATGTAGGAACAAGTTTGTATAGGTATTTCAAAGATGCCCAGAACTGAGCTAAACGTTGTATGTCTCCAACTCCTAGAAATATCTTCATGCCCCATCTCACTTACTTCCAGCTAGTAAGGATCACATAATTCCAAACAAAGTTTTGACACAGATTCACTTTTCGCGTATTCAGAGCATATAGCACGTTGCTGTAAGCAAGCACATTCTCATTTAAAGTTGCAAGTTACTATGTAGGAACAAGTTTGTATAGGTATTTCTAAGATGCCCAGAACTGTGCTAAACTTGGTTTGTGTCCAACACCTAGAAATACCTTCATGCCCCACATCACTTACTTCCAGCTAGTAAGGATCACATAAATCCTAACAAAGTTTTGACACATATTCCCAATTCGGGCATTCAGAACATATAGCACATTGCTGTAAGCAAGCACATTCTCATTCAAAGATGCAAGTTACTATGCAGGAACAAGTTTGTATAGGTATTTCAAAGATGCCCAGAACTGAGCTAAACTTGGTATGTGTCAGACTCCTAGAAATAACTTCATGCCCCATCTCACTTACTTCCAGCTAGTAAGGATCACATAATTCCCAACAAAGTTTTGACACAAATTCCCAATTCGGGCATTCAGAACATATAGCACGTTGCTGTAAGCAAGCACATTCTCATTCAAAGTTGCAAGTTACTATGTAGGAACAAGTTTGTATAGGTATTTCAAAGATGCCCAGAACTGTGCTAAACTTGGTATGTGTCCAACTCCTAGAAATACCTTCATGCCCCAACTCCCTTACTTCCATCTCGTAAGGATCACATAATTTCTAACAAAGTTTTAACACAGATTCCCTATTCGGGCATTCAGAACATATAGCACGTTGCTGTAAGCAAGCACATTGTCATTCAAAGTTGCAAGTTACTATGTAGGAACAAGTTTATATAGGTATTTCAAAGATTCCCAGAACTGAGCTAAACGTTGTATGTCTCCAACTCCTAGAAATAACTTCATGCCCCATCTCACTTACTTCCAGCTAGTAAGGATCACATAATTCCTAACAAAGTTTTGACACAGATTCCCAATTTGGGCATTCAGAACATATAGCACGTTGCTGTAAGCAAGCACATTCTCATTCAAAGTTGCAAGTTACTATGTAGGAACAAGTTTGTATAGGTATTTCAAAGATGCCCAGAACTTAGCTAAACGTTGTATGTCTCCAACTCCTAGAAATAACTTCATGCCCCATCTCACTTACTTCCAGCTAGTAAGGATCACATAATTCCTAACAAAGTTTTGACACAGATTCCCTTTTCAGGCATTCAGAGCATATAGCACGTTGCTGTAAGCAAGCACATTCTCATTCAAAGTTGCAAGTTACTATGTAGGAACAAGTTTGTATAGGTATTTCAAAGATGCCCAGAACTGAGCTAAACTTGGTATGTGTCCAACTCCTAGAAATACCTTCATGCCCCAACTCCCTTACTTCCAGCTAGTAAGGATCACATAATTCCTAACAAATTTTGACACAGATTCCCAATTCGGGCATTCAGAACATATAGCACGTTGCTGTAAGCAAGCACATTCTCATTCAAAGTTGCAAGTTACTATGTAGGAACAAGTTTGTATAGGTATTTCAAAGATGCCCAGAACTGAGCTAAACTTGGTATGTCTCCAACTCCTAGAAATAACTTCATGCCTCATCTCACTTACTTCCAGCTAGTAAGGATCACATAATTCCTAACAAAGTTTGACACAGATTCCCAATTCAGGGATTCAGAACATATAGCACGTTGCTGTAAGCAAGCACATTCTCATTCAAAGATGCAAGTTACTATGTAGGAACAAGTTTGTATAGGTATTTCAAAGATGCCCAGAACTGAGCTAAACGTTGTATGTCTCCAACTCCTAGAAATAACTTCATGCCCCTTCTCCCTTACTTCCAGCTAGTAAGGATCACATAATTCCTAACAAAGTTTTGACACTGATTCCCAATTCGGGCATTCAGAACTTATAGCACGTTGCTGTAAGCAAGCACATTCTCATTCAAAGTTGCAAGTTACTATGTAGGAACAAGTTTGTATAGGTATTTCAAAGATGCCCAGAACTGAGCTAAACTTGGTATGTCTCCAACTCCTAGAAATAACTTCATGCCCCATCTCCCTTACTTCCAGCTAGTAAGGATCACATAATTACTAACAAAGTTTTGACACAGATTCCCTATTTGGGCATTCAGAACATATAGCACGTTGCTGTAAGCAAGCACATTCTCATTCAAAGTTGCAAGTTACTATGTAGGAACAAGTTTGTATAGGTATTTCAAAGATGCCCAGAACTGAGCTAAACTTGGTATGTCTCCAACTCCTAGAAATAACTTCATGCCCCATCTCCCTTACTTCCAGCTAGTAAGGATCACATAATTCCTAACAAAGTTTTGACACAGATTCCCTATTCGGGAATTCAGAACATATAGCACGTTGCTGCAAGCAAGCACATTCTCATTCAAAGTTGCAAGTTACTATGTAGGAACAAGTTTGTATAAGTATTTCAAAGATGCCCAGAACTGAGCTAAACTTGGTATGTCTCAAACTCCTAGAAATAACTTCATGCCCCATCTCCCTTACTTCCAGCTAGTAAGGATCACATAATTCCTAACAAAGTTTTGACACAGTTTCCCAATTCGGGCATTCAGAACATATAGCACGTTGCTGTAAGCAAGCACATTCTCATTCAAAGTTGCAAGTTAATATGTAGGAACAAGTTTGTATAGGTATTTCAAAGATGCCCAGAACTGAGCTAAACTTGGTATGTGTCCAACTCCTAGAAATACCTTCATGCCCCAACTCCCTTACTTCAAGCTAGTAAGGATCACATAATTCCTAACAAATTTTGACACAGATTCCCAATTCGGGCATTCAGAACATATAGCACGTTGCTGTAAGCAAGCACATTGTCATTCAAAGTTGCAAGTTAATATGTAGGAACAAGTTTGTATAGGTATTTCAAAGATGCCCAGAACTGAGCTAAACTTGGTATGTGTCCAACTCCTAGAAATAACTTCATGCCCCATCTCACTTACTTCCAGCTAGTAAGGATCACATAAATCCTAACAAAGTTTTGACACATATTCCCAATTCGGGCATTCAGAACATATAGCACGTTGCTGTAAGCAAGCACATTCTCATTCAAAGATGCAAGTTACTATGCAGGAACAAGTTTGTATAGGTATTTCAAAGATGCCCAGAACTGAGCTAAACTTGGTATGTGTCAGACTCCTAGAAATAACTTCATGCCCCATCTCCCTTACGTCCAGCTAGTAAGGATCACATAATTCCTAACAAAGTTTTGACACAGATTCCCAATTCGGGCATTCAGAACATATAGCACGTTGCTGCAAGCAAGCACATTCTCATTCAAAGTTGCAAGTTACTATGTAGGAACAAGTTTGTATAGTTATTTCAAAGATGCCCAGAACTGAGCTAAACTTGGTATGTGTCCAACTCCAAGAAATAACTTCATGCCCCATCTCCCTTACTTCCAGCTAGTAAGGAACACATAATTTCTAACAAAGTTTTGACACAGATTCCCTATTCGGGCATTCAGAACATATAGCACGTTGCTGTATGCAAGCACATTCTCATTCAAAGTTGCAAGTTACTATGTAGGAACAAGTTTGTATAGGTATTTCAAAGATGCCCAGAACTGAGCTAAACGTTGTATTTCTCCAACTCCTAGAAATAACTTCATGCCCCATCTCACTTACTTCCAGCTAGTAAGGATCACATAATTCCTAACGAAGTTTTGACCCAGATTCCCAATTCTGGCATTGAGAACATATAGCACGTTGCTGTATGCAAGCACATTCTCATTCAAAGTTGCAAGTTACTATGTAGGAACAAGTTTGTATAGGTATTTCAAAGATGCCCAGAACTGAGCTAAACTTGGTATGTCTCCAACTCCTAGAAATAACTTCATGCCCCAACTCCCTTACTTCTAGCTAGTAAGGATCACATAATTCCTAACAAATTTTGACACAGATTCCCAATTCGGGCATTCAGAACATATAGCACGTTGCTGTAAGCAAGCACATTCTCATTCAAAGTTGCAAGTTACTATGTAGGAACAAGTTTGTATAGGTATTTCAAAGATGCCCAGAACTGAGCTAAACGTTGTATGTCTCCAACTCCTAGAAATAACTTCATGCCTCATTTCACTTACTTCCAGCTAGTAAGGATCACATAATTCCTAACAAAGTTTTGACACAGATTCCCAATTCGGGCATTCAGAACATATAGCACGTGGCTGTAAGCAAGCACATTCTCATTCAAAGTTGCAAGTTACTATGTAGGAACAAGTTTGTATAGGTATTTCAAAGATGCCCAGAACTGAGCTAAACGTTGTATGTCTCCAACTCCTAGAAATAACTTCATGCCCCATCTCACTTACTTCCAGCTAGTAAGGATCACATAATTCCTAACAAAATTTTGACACAGATTCCCAATTCGGGCATTCAGAACATATAGCAAGTTGCTGTAAGCAAGCACATTCTCATTCAAAGTTGCAAGTTACTATGTAGGAACAAGTTTGTATACGTATTTCAAAGATGCCCAGAAGTGAGCTAAATTTGGTATGTGTCCAACTCCTAGAAATACCTTCATGCCCCAACTCCCTTACTTCCAGCTAGTAAGGAATACATAATTCCTAACAAATTTTGACACAGATTCCCAATTCGGGCATTCAGAACATATAGCACGTTGCTGTAAGCAAGCACATTCTCATTCAAAGTTGCAAGTTACTATGTAGGAACAAGTTTGTATAGTTATTTCAAAGATGCCCAGAACTGAGCTAAACTTGGTATGTGTCCAACTCCAAGAAATAACTTCATGCCCCATCTCCCTTACTTCCAGCTAGTAAGGATCACATAATTCCTAACAAAGTTTTGACACATATTCCCTATTCAGGCATTCAGAACATATAGCACGTTGCTGTAAGCAAGCACATTCTCATTCAAAGATGCAAGTTACTATGTAGGAACAAGTTTGTATAGGTATTTCAAAGATGCCCAGAACTGAGCTAAACTTGGTATGTGTCCAACTCCTAGAAATAACTTCATGCTCCATCTCCCTTACTTCCAGCTAGTAAGGATCACATAATTCCTAACAAAGTTTTGACACAGATTCCCAATTCGGGCATTCAGATCATATAGCACGTTGCTGTAAGCAAGCACATTCTCATTCAAAGTTGCAAGTTACTATGTAGGAACAAGTTTGTATAGGTATTTCAAAGATGCCCAGAACTGAGCTAAACTTGGTATGTCTCCAACCTCAAGAAATAACTTCATTCCCCATCTCCCTTACTTCCAGCTAGTAAGGATCACATAATTCCTAACAAAGTTTTGACACAGATTCCCAATTCGGGCATTCAGAACATATAGCACGTTGCTGTAACCAAGCACATTCTCATTCAAAGTTGCAAGTTACTATGTAAGAACAAGTTTGTATAGGTATTTCAAAGATGCCCAGAACTGAGCTAAACTTGGTATGCCTCCAACTCCTAGAAATAACTTCATGCCCCATCTCCCTTACTTCCAGCTAGTAAGGATCACATAATTCCTAACAAAGTATTGACACAGATTCCCAATTCCGGCATTCAGAACATATAGCACGTTGCTGTAAGCAAGCACATTCTCATTCAAAGTTGCAAGTTACTATGCAGGAACAAGTTTGTATAGGTATTTCAAAGATGCCCAGAACTGAGCTAAACTTGGTATGTGTACAACTCCTAGAAATAATTTCATGCCCCATCTCACTTACTTCCAGCTAGTAAGGATCACATAATTCCCAACAAAGTTTTGACACAAATTCCCAATTCGGGCATTCAGAACATATAGCACGTTGCTGTAAGCAAGCACATTCTCATTCAAAGTTGCAAGTTACTATGTAGGAACAAGTTTGTATAGGTATTTCAAAGATGCCCAGAACTGTGCTAAACTTGGTATGTGTCCAACTCCTAGAAATACCTTCATGCCCCAACTCCCTTAATTCCATCTCGTAAGGATCACATAATTTCTAACAAAGTTTTGACACAGATTCCCTATTCGGGCATTCAGAACATATAGCACGTTGCTGTATGCAAGCACATTCTCATTCAAAGTTGCAAGTTACTATGTAGGAACAAGTTTGTATAGGTATTTCAAAGATGCCCAGAACTGAGATAAACGTTGTATGTCTCCAACTCCTAGAAATAACTTCATGCCCCATCTCACTTACTTTCAGCTAGTAAGGATCACATAATTCCTAACGAAGTTTTGACCCAGATTCCCAATTCTGGCATTGAGAACATATAGCACGTTGCTGTATGCAAGCACATTCTCATTCAAAGTTGCAAGTTACTATGTAGGAACAAGTTTGTATAGGTATTTCAAAGATGCCCAGAACTGAGCTAAACTTGGTATGTCTCCGACTCCTAGAAATAACTTCATGCCCCAACTCCCTTACTTCCAGCTAGTAAGGATCACATAATTCCTAACAAATTTTGACACAGATTCCCAATTCGGGCATTCAGAACATATAGCACGTTGCTGTAAGCAAGCACATTCTCATTCAAAGTTGAAAGTTACTATGTAGGAACAAGTTTGTATAGGTATTTCAAAGATGCCCAGAACTGAGCTAAACGTTGTATGTCTCCAACTCCTAGAAATAACTTCATGCCTCATTTCACTTACTTCCAGCTAGTAAGGATCACATAATTCCTAACAAAGTTTTGACACAGATTCCCAATTCGGGCATTCAGAACATATAGCACGTGGCTGTAAGCAAGCACATTCTCATTCAAAGTTGCAAGTTACTATGTAGGAACAAGTTTGTATAGGTATTTCAAAGATGTCCAGAACTGAGCTAAACGTTGTATGTCTCCAACTCCTAGAAATAACTTCATGCCCCATCTCACTTACTTCCAGCTAGTAAGGATCACATAATTCCTAACAAAGTTTTGACACAGATTCCCAATTCGGGCATTCAGAACATATAGCAAGTTGCTGTAAGCAAGCACATTCTCATTCAAAGTTGCAAGTTACTATGTAGGAACAAGTTTGTATACGTATTTCAAAGATGCCCAGAACTGAGCTAAATTTGGTATGTGTCCAACTCCTAGAAATACCTTCATGCCCCAACTCCCTTACTTCCAGCTAGTAAGGAATACATAATTCCTAACAAATTTTGACACAGATTCCCAATTCGGGCATTCAGAACATATAGCACGTTGCTGTAAGCAAGCACATTCTCATTCAAAGTTGCAAGTTACTATGTAGGAACAAGTTTGTATAGTTATTTCAAAGATGCCAAGAACTGAGCTAAACTTGGTATGTGTCCAACTCCAAGAAATAACTTCATGCCCCATCTCCCTTACTTCCAGCTAGTAAGGATCACATAATTCCTAACAAAGTTTTGACACATATTCCCTATTCAGGCATTCAGAACATATAGCACGTTGCTGTAAGCAAGCACATTCTCATTCAAAGATGCAAGTTACTATGTAGGAACAAGTTTGTATAGGTATTTCAAAGATGCCCAGAACTGAGCTAAACTTGGTATGTGTCCAACTCCTAGAAATAACTTCATGCTCCATCTCCCTTACTTCCAGCTAGTAAGGATCACATAATTCCTAACAAAGTTTTGACACAGATTCCCAATTCGGGCATTCAGATCATATAGCACGTTGCTGTAAGCAAGCACATTCTCATTCAAAGTTGCAAGTTACTATGTAGGAACAAGTTTGTATAGGTATTTCAAAGATGCCCAGAACTGAGCTAAACTTGGTATGTCTCAAACCTCTAGAAATAACTTCATTCCCCATCTCCCTTACTTCCAGCTAGTAAGGATCACATAATTCCTAACAAAGTTTTGACACAGATTCCCAATTCGGGCATTCAGAACATATAGCACGTTGCTGTAAGCAAGCACATTCTCATTCAAAGTTGCAAGTTACTATGCAGGAACAAGTTTGTATAGGTATTTCAAAGATGCCCAGAACTGAGCTAAACTTGGTATGTGTACAACTCCTAGAAATAATTTCATGCCCCATCTCACTTACTTCCAGCTAGTAAGGATCACATAATTCCCAACAAAGTTTTGACACAAATTCCCAATTCGGGCATTCAGAACATATAGCACGTTGCTGTAAGCAAGCACATTCTCATTCAAAGTTGCAAGTTACTATGTAGGAACAAGTTTGTATAGGTATTTCAAAGATGCCCAGAACTGTGCTAAACTTGGTATGTGTCCAACTCCTAGAAATACCTTCATGCCCCAACTCCCTTACTTCCATCTCGTAAGGATCACATAATTTCTAACAAAGTTTTGACACAGATTCCCTATTCGGGCATTCAGAACATATAGCACGTTGCTGTAAGCAAGCACATTATCATTCAAAGTTGCAAGTTACTATGTAGGAACAAGTTTATATAGGTATTTCAAAGATTCCCAGAACTGAGCTAAACGTTGTATGTCTCCAACTCCTAGAAATAACTTCATGCCCCATCTCACTTACTTCCAGCTAGTAAGGATCACATAATTCCTAACAAAGTTTTGACACAGATTCCCAATTTGGGCATTCAGAACATATAGCACGTTGCTGTAAGCAACCACATTCTCATTCAAAGTTGCAAGTTACTATGTAGGAACAAGTTTGTATAGGTATTTCAAAGATGCCCAGAACTTAGCTAAACGTTGTATGTCTCCAACTCCTAGAAATAACTTCATGCCCCATCTCACTTACTTCCAGCTAGTAAGGATCACATAATTCCTAACAAAGTTTTGACACAGATTCCCTTTTCGGGCATTCAGAGCATATAGCACGTTGCTGTAAGCAAGCACATTCTCATTCAAAGTTGCAAGTTACTATGTAGGAACAAGTTTGTATAGGTATTTCAAAGATGCCCAGAACTGAGCTAAACTTGGTATGTGTCCAACTCCTAGAAATACCTTCATGCCCCAACTCCCTTACTTCCAGCTAGTAAGGATCACATAATTCCTAACAAATTTTGACACAGATTCCCAATTCGGGCATTCAGAACATATAGCACGTTGCTGTAAGCAAGCACATTCTCATTCAAAGTTGCAAGTTACTATGTAGGAACAAGTTTGTATAGGAATTTCAAAGATGCCCAGAACTGAGCTAAACTTGGTATGTCTCCAACTCCTAGAAATAACTTCATGCCTCATCTCACTTACTTCCAGCTAGTAAGGATCACATAATTCCTAACAAATTTTGACACAGATTCCCTATTCGGGCATTCAGAACATATAGCACGTTGCTGTAAGCAAGCACATTCTCATTCAAAGTTGCAAGTTACTATGTAGGAACAAGTTTGTATAGGTATTTCAAAGATGCCCAGAACTGAGCTAAACGTTGTATGTCTCCAACTCCTAGAAATATCTTCATGCCTCATCTCACTTACTTCCAGCTAGTAAGGATCACATAATTCCTAACAAAGTTTTGACACAGATTCACTTTTCGGGCATTCAGAGCATATAGCACGTTGCTGTAAGCAAGCACAGTCTCATTCAAAGTTGCAAGTTACTATGTAGGAACAAGTTTGTATAGGTATTTCTAAGATGCCCAGAACTGTGCTAAACTTGGTTTGTGTCCAACACCTAGAAATACCTTCATGCCCCATCTCCCTTACTTCCCGCTAGTAAGGATCACATAATTCCTAACAAATTTTGACACAGATTCCCAATTCGGCCATTCAGAACATATAGCACGTTGCTGTAAGCAAGCACATTCTCATTCAAAGTTGCAAGTTACTATGTAGGAACAAGTTTGTATAGGTATTTCAAAGATGCCCGGAACTGAGCTAAACTTGGTATGTGTCCAACTCCTAGAAATAACTTCATGTCCCATCTCCCTTACTTCCAGCTTGTAAGGATCACATAATTCCTAACAAAGTTTTGACACATATTCCCAATTCGGGCATTCAGAACATATAGCACGTTGCTGTAAGCAAGCACATTCTCATTCAAAGATGCAAGTTACTATGTAGGAACAAGTTTGTATAGGTATTTCAAAGATGCCCAGAACTGAGCTAAACGTTGTATGTCTCCAACTCCTGGAAATAACTTCATGCCCCTTCTCCCTTACTTCCAGCTAGTAAGGATCACATAATTCCTAACAAAGTTTTGACACTGATTCCCAATTCGGGCATTCAGAACTTATAGCACGTTGCTGTAAGCAAGCACATTCTCATTCAAAGTTGCAAGTTACTATGTAGGAACAAGTTTGTATAGGTATTTCAAAGATGCCCAGAACTGAGCTAAACTTGGTATGTCTCCAACTCCTAGAAATAACTTCATGCCCCATCTCCCTTACTTCCAGCTAGTAAGGATCACATAATTACTAACAAAGTTTTGACACAGATTCCCTATTTGGGCATTCAGAACATATAGCACGTTGCTGTAAGCAAGCACATTCTCATTCAAAGTTGCAAGTTACTATGTAGGAACAAGTTTGTATAGGAATTTCAAAGATGCCCAGAACTGAGCTAAACTTGGTATGTCTCCAACTCCTAGAAATAACTTCATGCCTCATCTCACTTACTTCCAGCTAGTAAGGATCACATAATTCCTAACAAATTTTGACACAGATTCCCAATTCGGGCATTCAGAACATATAGCACGTTGCTGTAAGCAAGCACATTCTCATTCAAAGTTGCAAGTTACTATGTAGGAACAAGTTTGTATAGGTATTTCAAAGATGCCCGGAACTGAGCTAAACTTGGTATGTGTCCAACTCCTAGAAATAACTTCATGTCCCATCTCCCTTACTTCCAGCTTGTAAGGATCACATAATTCCTAACAAAGTTTTGACACATATTCCCAATTCGGGAATTCAGAACATATGGCACGTTGCTGTAAGCAAGCACATTCTCATTCAAAGATGCAAGTTACTATGTAGGAACAAGTTTGTATAGGTATTTCAAAGATGCCCAGAACTGAGCTAAACGTTGTATGTCTCCAACTCCTAGAAATAACTTCATGCCCCTTCTCCCTTACTTCCAGCTAGTAAGGATCACATAATTCCTAACAAAGTTTTGACACTGATTCCCAATTCGGGCATTCAGAACTTATAGCACGTTGCTGTAAGCAAGCACATTCTCATTCAAAGTTGCAAGTTACTATGTAGGAACAAGTTTGTATAGGTATTTCAAAGATGCCCAGAACTGAGCTAAACTTGGTATGTGTCCAACTCCTAGAAATAACTTCATGCCCCATCTCCCTTACTTCCAGCTAGTAAGGATCACATAATTCCTAACAAAGTTTTGACACAGATTCCCTATTTGGGCATTCAGAACATATAGCACGTTGCTGTAAGCAAGCACATTCTCATTCAAAGTTGCAAGTTACTATGTAGGAACAAGTTTGTATAGGAATTTCAAAGATGCCCAGAACTGAGCTAAACTTGGTATGTCTCCAACTCCTAGAAATAACTTCATGCCTCATCTCACTTACTTCCAGCTAGTAAGGATCACATAATTCCTAACAAAGTTTGACACAGATTCCCAATTCAGGGATTCAGAACATATAGCACGTTGCTGTAAGCAAGCACATTCTCATTCAAAGTTGCAAGTTACTATGTAGGAACAAGTTTGTATAGGTATTTCAAAGATGCCCAGAACTGAGCTAAACGTTGTATGTCACCAACTCCTAGAAATAACTTCATGCCCCATCTCACTTACTTCCAGCTAGTAAGGATCACATAATTCGTAACAAAGTTTTGACACAGATTCCCAATTCGGGTATTCAGAACATATAGCAAGTTGCTGTAAGCAAGCACATTCTCATTCAAAGTTGCAAGTTACTATGTAGGAACAAGTTTGTATAGGTATTTCAAAGATGCCCAGAACTGAGCGAAACTTGGTATGTGTCCAACTCCTAGAAATACCTTCATGCCCCACTCCCTTACTTCCAGCTAGTAAGGATCACATAATTCCTAACAAATTTTGACACAGATTCCCTATTCGGGCATTCAGAACATATAGCACGTTGCTGTAAGCAAGCACATTCTCATTCAAAGTTGCAAGTTACTATGTAGGAACAAGTTTGTATAGGTATTTCAAAGATGCCCAGAACTGTGCTAAACTTGGTATGTGTCCAACTCCTAGAAATACCTTCATGCCCCAACTCCCTTACTTCCATCTAGTAAGGATCACATAATTTCTAACAAAGTTTTGACACAGATTCCCTATTCGGGCATTCAGAACATATAGCACGTTGCTGTAAGCAAGCACATTCTCATTCAAAGTTGCAAGTTACTATGTAGGAACAAGTTTGTATAGGTATTTCAAAGATGCCCAGAACTGAGCTAAACGTTGTATGTCTCCAACTCCTAGAAATAACTTCATGCCCCTTCTCCCTTACTTCCAGCTAGTAAGGATCACATAATTCCTAACAAAGTTTTGACACTGATTCCCAATTCGGGCATTCAGAACTTATAGCACGTTGCTGTAAGCAAGCACATTCTCATTCAAAGTTGCAAGTTACTATGTAGGAACAAGTTTGTATAGGTATTTCAAAGATGCCCAGAACTGAGCTAAACTTGGTATGTCTCCAACTCCTAGAAATAACTTCATGCCCCATCTCCCTTACTTCCAGCTAGTAAGGATCACATAATTACTAACAAAGTTTTGACACAGATTCCCTATTTGGGCATTCAGAACATATAGCACGTTGCTGTAAGCAAGCACATTCTCATTCAAAGTTGCAAGTTACTATGTAGGAACAAGTTTGTATAGGTATTTCAAAGATGCCCAGAACTGAGCTAAACTTGGTATGTCTCCAACTCCTAGAAATAACTTCATGCCCCATCTCCCTTACTTCCAGCTAGTAAGGATCACATAATTCCTAACAAAGTTTTGACACAGATTCCCTATTCGGGAATTCAGAACATATAGCACGTTGCTGCAAGCAAGCACATTCTCATTGAAAGTTGCAAGTTACTATGTAGGAACAAGTTTGTATAAGTATTTCAAAGATGCCCAGAACTGAGCTAAACTTGGTATGTCTCAAACTCCTAGAAATAACTTCATGCCCCATCTCCCTTACTTCCAGCTAGTAAGGATCACATAATTCCTAACAAAGTTTTGACACAGATTCCCAATTCGGGCATTCAGAACATATAGCACGTTGCTGTAAGCAAGCACATTCTCATTCAAAGTTGCAAGTTACTATGTATGAACAAGTTTGTATAGGTATTTCAAAGATGCCCAGAACTGAGCTAAACTTGGTATGTGTCCAACTCCTAGAAATACCTTCATGCCCCAACTCCCTTACTTCAAGCTAGTAAGGATCACATAATTCCTAACAAATTTTGACACAGATTCCCAATTCGGGCATTCAGAACATATAGCACGTTGATGTAAGCAAGCACATTCTCATTCAAAGTTGCAAGTTAATATGTAGGAACAAGTTTGTATAGGTATTTCAAAGATGCCCAGAACTGAGCTAAACTTGGTATGTGTCCAACTCCTAGAAATAACTTCATGCCCCATCTCACTTACTTCCAGCTAGTAAGGATCACATAAATCCTAACAAAGTTTTGACACATATTCCCAATTCGGGCATTCAGAACATATAGCACGTTGCTGTAAGCAAGCACATTCTCATTCAAAGATGCAAGTTACTATGCAGGAACAAGTTTGTATAGGTATTTCAAAGATGCCCAGAACTGAGCTAAACTTGGTATGTGTCAGACTCCTAGAAATAACTTCATGCCCCATCTCCCTTACGTCCAGCTAGTAAGGATCACATAATTCCTAACAAAGTTTTGACACAGATTCCCAATTCGGGCATTCAGAACATATAGCACGTTGCTGCAAGCAAGCACATTCTCATTCAAAGTTGCAAGTTACTATGTAGGAACAAGTTTGTATAGTTATTTCAAAGATGCCCAGAACTGAGCTAAACTTGGTATGTGTCCAACTCCAAGAAATAACTTCATGCCCCATCTCCCTTACTTCCAGCTAGTAAGGAACACATAATTTCTAACAAAGTTTTGACACAGATTCCCTATTCGGGCATTCAGAACATATAGCACGTTGCTGTATGCAAGCACATTCTCATTCAAAGTTGCAAGTTACTATGTAGGAACAAGTTTGTATAGGTATTTCAAAGATGCCCAGAACTGAGCTAAACGTTGTATTTCTCCAACTCCTAGAAATAACTTCATGCCCCATCTCACTTACTTCCAGCTAGTAAGGATCACATAATTCCTAACGAAGTTTTGACCCAGATTCCCAATTCTGGCATTGAGAACATATAGCACGTTGCTGTATGCAAGCACATTCTCATTCAAAGTTGCAAGTTATTATGTAGGAACAAGTTTGTATAGGTATTTCAAAGATGCCCAGAACTGAGCTAAACTTGGTATGTCTCCAACTCCTAGAAATAACTTCATGCCCCAACTCCCTTACTTCCAGGTAGTAAGGATCACATAATTCCTAACAAAGTTTTGACACAGATTCCCAATTCGGGCATTCAGAACATATAGCACGTTGCTGTAAGCAAGCACATTCTCATTCAAAGTTGCAAGTTACTATGTAGGAACAAGTTTGTATAGGTATTTCAAAGATGCCCAGAACTGTGCTAAACTTGGTATGTGTCCAACTCCTAGAAATACCTTCATGCCCCAACTCCCTTACTTCCAGCTAGTAAGGATCACATAATTTCTAACAAAGTTTTGACACAGATTCCCTATTCGGGCATTCAGAACATATAGCACGTTGCTGTATGCAAGCACATTCTCATTCAAAGTTGCAAGTCACTATGTAGGAACAAGTTTGTATAGGAATTTCAAAGATGCCCAGAACTGAGCTAAACTTGGTATGTCTCCAACTCCTAGAAATAACTTCATGCCCCATCTCACTTACTTCCAACTAGTAAGGATCACATAATTCCTAACGAAGTTTTGACCCAGATTCCCAATTCTGGCATTGGGAACATATAGCACGTTGCTGTATGCAAGCACATTCTCATTCAAAGTTGCAAGTTACTATGTAGGAACAAGTTTGTATAGGTATTTCAAAGATGCCCAGAACTGAGCTAAACTTGGTATGTCTCCAACTCCTAGAAATAACTTCATGCCCCAACTCCCTTACTTCTAGCTAGTAAGGATCACATAATTCCTAACAAATTTTGACACAGATTCCCAATTCGGGCATTCAGAACATATAGCACGTTGCTGTAAGCAAGCACATTCTCATTCAAAGTTGCAAGTTACTATGTAGGAACAAGTTTGTATAGGTATTTCAAAGATGCCCAGAACTGAGCTAAACGTTGTATGTCTCCAACTCCTAGAAATAACTTCATGCCTCATTTCACTTACTTCCAGCTAGTAAGGATCACATAATTCCTAACAAAGTTTTGACACAGATTCCCAATTCGGGCATTCAGAACATATAGCACGTGGCTGTAAGCAAGCACATTCTCATTCAAAGTTGCAAGTTACTATGTAGGAACAAGTTTGTATAGGTATTTCAAAGATGCCCAGAACTGAGCTAAACGTTGTATGTCTCCAACTCCTAGAAATAACTTCATGCCCCATCTCACTTACTTCCAGCTAGTAAGGATCACATAATTCCTAACAAAGTTTTGACACAGATTTCCAATTCGGGCATTCAGAACATATAGCACGTTGCTGTAAGCAAGCACATTCTCATTCAAAGATGCAAGTTACTATGCAGGAACAAGTTTGTATAGGTATTTCAAAGATGCCCAGAACTGAGCTAAACTTGGTATGTGTCAGACTCCTAGAAATAACTTCATGCCCCATCTGCCTTACTTCCAGCTAGTAAGGATCACATAATTCCTAACAAAGTTTTGACACAGATTCCCAATTCGGGCATTCAGAACATATAGCACGTTGCTGCAAGCAAGCACATTCTCATTCAGAGTTGCAAGTTACTATGCAGGAACAAGTTTGTATAGGTATTTCAAAGATGCCCAGAACTGAGCTAAACTTGGTATGTCTCCAACTCCTAGAAATAACTTCATGCCCCATCTCCCTTACTTCCAGCTAGTAAGGATCACATAATTCCTAACAAAGTTTTGACACAGATTCCCAATTCGGGCATTCAGAAAATATAGCACGTTGCTGCAAGCAAGCACATTCTCATTCAAAGTTGCAAGTTACTATGTAGGAAAAAGTTTGTATAGGTATTTCAAAGATGCCCAGAACTGAGCTAAACTTGGTATGTCTCCAACTCCAAGAAATAACTTCATGCCCCATCTCCCTTAATTCCAGCTAGTAAGGATCACATAATTCCTAACAAAGTTTTGACACAGATTCCCTATTCGGGCATTCAGAACATATAGCACGTCGCTGTAAGCAAGCACATTCTCATTCAAAGTTGCAAGTTAATATGTAGGAACAAGTTTGTATAGGTATTTCAAAGATGCCCAGAACTGAGCTAAACTTGGTATGTGTCCAACTCCTAGAAATAACTTCATGCCCCATCTCACTTACTTCCAGCTAGTAAGGATCACATAAATCCTAACAAAGTTTTGACACATATTCCCAATTCGGGCATTCAGAACATATAGCACGTTGCTGTAAGCAAGCACATTCTCATTCAAAGATGCAAGTTACTATGCAGGAACAAGTTTGTATAGGTATTTCAAAGATGCCCAGAACTGAGCTAAACTTGGTATGTGTCAGACTCCTAGAAATAACTTCATGCCCCATCTCCCTTACGTCCAGCTAGTAAGGATCACATAATTCCTAACAAAGTTTTGACACAGATTCCCAATTCGGGCATTCAGAACATATAGCACGTTGCTGCAAGCAAGCACATTCTCATTCAAAGTTGCAAGTTACTATGTAGGAACAAGTTTGTATAGTTATTTCAAAGATGCCCAGAACTGAGCTAAACTTGGTATGTGTCCAACTCCAAGAAATAACTTCATGCCCCATCTCCCTTACTTCCAGCTAGTAAGGAACACATAATTTCTAACAAAGTTTTGACACAGATTCCCTATTCGGGCATTCAGAACATATAGCACGTTGCTGTATGCAAGCACATTCTCATTCAAAGTTGCAAGTTACTATGTAGGAACAAGTTTGTATAGGTATTTCAAAGATGCCCAGAACTGAGCTAAACGTTGTATTTCTCCAACTCCTAGAAATAACTTCATGCCCCATCTCACTTACTTCCAGCTAGTAAGGATCACATAATTCCTAACGAAGTTTTGACCCAGATTCCCAATTCTGGCATTGAGAACATATAGCACGTTGCTGTATGCAAGCACATTCTCATTCAAAGTTGCAAGTTATTATGTAGGAACAAGTTTGTATAGGTATTTCAAAGATGCCCAGAACTGAGCTAAACTTGGTATGTCTCCAACTCCTAGAAATAACTTCATGCCCCAACTCCCTTACTTCCAGCTAGTAAGGATCACATAATTTCTAACAAAGTTTTGACACAGATTCCCAATTCGGGCATTCAGAAAATATAGCACGTTGCTGCAAGCAAGCACATTCTCATTCAAAGTTGCAAGTTACTATGTAGGAACAAGTTTGTATAGGTATTTCAAAGATGCCCAGAACTGAGCTAAACGTTGTATGTCTCCAACTCCTAGAAATAACTTCATGCCCCATCTCACTTACTTCCAGCTAGTAAGGATCACATAATTCCTAACAAAGTTTTGACACAGATTCCCAATTCGGGCATTCAGAACATATAGCACGTTGCTGTAAGCAAGCACATTCTCATTCAAAGATGCAAGTTACTATGCAGGAACAAGTTTGTATAGGTATTTCAAAGATGCCCAGAACTGAGCTAAACTTGGTATGTGTCAGACTCCTAGAAATAACTTCATGCCCCATCTGCCTTACTTCCAGCTAGTAAGGATCACATAATTCCTAACAAAGTTTTGACACAGATTCCCAATTCGGGCATTCAGAACATATAGCACGTTGCTGCAAGCAAGCACATTCTCATTCAGAGTTGCAAGTTACTATGCAGGAACAAGTTTGTATAGGTATTTCAAAGATGCCCAGAACTGAGCTAAACTTGGTATGTCTCCAACTCCTAGAAATAACTTCATGCCCCATCTCCCTTACTTCCAGCTAGTAAGGATCACATAATTCCTAACAAAGTTTTGACACAGATTCCCAATTCGGGCATTCAGAAAATATAGCACGTTGCTGCAAGCAAGCACATTCTCATTCAAAGTTGCAAGTTACTATGTAGGAACAAGTTTGTATAGGTATTTCAAAGATGCCCAGAACTGAGCTAAACTTGGTATGTCTCCAACTCCAAGAAATAACTTCATGCCCCATCTCCCTTAATTCCAGCTAGTAAGGATCACATAATTCCTAACAAAGTTTTGACACAGATTCCCTATTCGGGCATTCAGAACATATAGCACGTTGCTGTAAGCAAGCACATTCTCATTCAAAGTTGCAAGTTACTATGTAGGAACAAGTTTGTATAGGTATTTCAAAGATGCCCAGAACTGAGCTAAACTTGGTATGTGTCCAACTCCTAGAAATAATTTCATGCCCCATCTCCCTTACTTCCAGCTAGTAAGGATCACATAATTCCTAACAAAGTTTTGACACAGATTCCCAATTCGGGCATTCAGAACATATAGCACGTTGCTGTAAGCAAGCACATTCTCATTCAAAGTTGCAAGTTACTATGTAGGAACAAGTTTGTATAGGTATTTCAAAGATGCCCAGAACTGAGCTAAACGTTGTATGTCTCCAACTCCTAGAAATATCTTCATGCCCCATATCACTTACTTCCAGCTAGTAAGGATCACATAATTCCTAACAAAGTTTTGACACAGATTCACTTTTCGGGTATTCAGAGCATATAGCACGTTGCTGTAAGCAAGCACATTCTCATTTAAAGTTGCAAGTTACTATGTAGGAACAAGTTTGTATAGGTATTTCTAAGATGCCCAGAACTGTGCTAAACTTGGTTTGTGTCCAACACCTAGAAATACCTTCATGCCCCACATCACTTACTTCCAGCTAGTAAGGATCACATAAATCCTAACAAAGTTTTGACACAGATTCCCAATTCGGGCATTCAGAACATATAGCACATTGCTGTAAGCAAGCACATTCTCATTCAAAGATGCAAGTTACTATGCAGGAACAAGTTTGTATAGGTATTTCAAAGATGCCCAGAACTGAGCTAAACTTGGTATGTGTCAGACTCCTAGAAATAACTTCATGCCCCATCTCCCTTACGTCCAGCTAGTAAGGATCACATAATTCCTAACAAAGTTTTGACACAGATTCCCAATTCGGGCATTCAGAACATATAGCACGTTGCTGCAAGCAAGCACATTCTCATTCAAAGTTGCAAGTTACTATGCAGGAACAAGTTTGTATAGGTATTTCAAAGATGCCCAGAACTGTGCTAAACTTGGTATGTGTCCAACTCCTAGAAATACCTTCATGCCCCAACTCCCTTACTTCCAGCTAGTAAGGAACACATAATTTCTAACAAAGTTTTGACACAGATTCCCTATTCGGGCATTCAGAACATATAGCACGTTGCTGTATGCAAGAACATTCTCATTCAAAGTTGCAAGTTACTATGTAGGAACTAGTTTGTATAGGTATTTCAAAGATGCCCAGAACTGAGCTAAACGTTGTATGTCTCCAACTCCTAGAAATAACTTCATGCCCCATCTCACTTACTTCCAGCTAGTAAGGATCACATAATTCCTAACGAAGTTTTGCCCCAGATTCCCAATTCTGGCATTGAGAACATATAGCACGTTGCTGTATGCAAGCACATTCTCATTCAAAGTTGCAAGTTACTATGTAGGAACAAGTTTGTATAGGTATTTCAAAGATGCCCAGAACTGAGCTAAACTTGGTATGTCTCCAACTCCTAGAAATAACTTCATGCCCCAACTCCCTTACTTCCAGCTAGTAAGGATCACATAATTCCTAACAAAGTTTTGACACAGATTCCCAATTCGGGCATTCAGAACATATAGCACGTTGCTGTAAGCAAGCACATTCTCATTCAAAGTTGCAAGTTACTATGTAGGAACAAGTTTGTATAGGTATTTCAAAGATGCCCAGAACTGTGCTAAACTTGGTATGTGTCCAACTCCTAGAAATACCTTCATGCCCCAACTCCCTTACTTCCAGCTAGTAAGGATCACATAATTTCTAACAAAGTTTTGACACAGATTCCCTATTCGGGCATTCAGAACATATAGCACGTTGCTGTATGCAAGCACATTCTCATTCAAAGTTGCAAGTTACTATGTAGGAACAAGTTTGTATAGGTATTTCAAAGATGCCCAGAACTGAGATAAACGTTGTATGTCTCCAACTCCTAGAAATAACTTCATGCCCCATCTCACTTACTTCCAGCTAGTAAGGATCACATAATTCCTAACGAAGTTTTCACCCAGATTCCCAATTCTGGCATTGAGAACATATAGCACGTTGCTGTATGCAAGCACATTCTCATTCAAAGTTGCAAGTTACTATGTAGGAACAAGTTTGTATAGGTATTTCAAAGATGCCCAGAACTGAGCTAAACTTGGTATGTCTCCGACTCCTAGAAATAACTTCATGCCCCAACTCCCTTACTTCCAGCTAGTAAGGATCACATAATTCCTAACAAATTTTGACACAGATTCCCAATTCGGGCATTCAGAACATATAGCACGTTGCTGTAAGCAAGCACATTCTCATTCAAAGTTGAAAGTTACTATGTAGGAACAAGTTTGTATAGGTATTTCAAAGATGCCCAGAACTGAGCTAAACGTTGTATGTCTCCAACTCCTAGAAATAACTTCATGCCTCATTTCACTTACTTCCAGCTAGTAAGGATCACATAATTCCTAACAAAGTTTTGACACAGATTCCCAATTCGGGCATTCAGAACATATAGCACGTGGCTGTAAGCAAGCACATTCTCATTCAAAGTTGCAAGTTACTATGTAGGAACAAGTTTGTATAGTTATTTCAAAGATGCCCAGAACTGAGCTAAACTTGGTATGTGTCCAACTCCAAGAAATAACTTCATGCCCCATCTCCCTTACTTCCAGCTAGTAAGGATCACATAATTCCTAACAAAGTTTTGACACATATTCCCTATTCAGGCATTCAGAACATATAGCACGTTGCTGTAAGCAAGCACATTCTCATTCAAAGATGCAAGTTACTATGTAGGAACAAGTTTGTATAGGTATTTCAAAGATGCCCAGAACTGAGCTAAACTTGGTATGTGTCCAACTCCTAGAAATAACTTCATGCTCCATCTCCCTTACTTCCAGCTAGTAAGGATCACATAATTCCTAACAAAGTTTTGACACAGATTCCCAATTCGGGCATTCAGATCATATAGCACGTTGCTGTAAGCAAGCACATTCTCATTCAAAGTTGCAAGTTACTATGTAGGAACAAGTTTGTATAGGTATTTCAAAGATGCCCAGAACTGAGCTAAACTTGGTATGTCTCCAACCTCTAGAAATAACTTCATTCCCCATCTCCCCTACTTCCAGCTAGTAAGGATCACATAATTCCTAACAAAGTTTTGACACAGATTCCCAATTCGGGCATTCAGAACATATAGCACGTTGCTGTAAGCAAGCACATTCTCATTCAAAGTTTCAAGTTACTATGCAGGAACAAGTTTGTATAGGTATTTCAAAGATGCCCAGAACTGAGCTAAACTTGGTATGTGTACAACTCCTAGAAATAATTTCATGCCCCATCTCACTTACTTCCAGCTAGTAAGGATCACATAATTCCCAACAAAGTTTTGACACAAATTCCCAATTCGGGCATTCAGAACATATAGCACGTTGCTGTAAGCAAGCACATTCTCATTCAAAGTTGCAAGTTACTATGTAGGAACAAGTTTGTATAGGTATTTCAAAGATGCCCAGAACTGTGCTAAACTTGGTATGTGTCCAACTCCTAGAAATACCTTCATGCCCCAACTCCCTTACTTCCATCTCGTAAGGATCACATAATTTCTAACAATGTTTTGACACAGATTCCCTATTCGGGCATTCAGAACATATAGCACGTTGCTGTAAGCAAGCACATTGTCATTCAAAGTTGCAAGTTACTATGTAGGAACAAGTTTATATAGGTATTTCAAAGATTCCCAGAACTGAGCTAAACGTTGTATGTCTCCAACTCCTAGAAATAACTTCATGCCCCATCTCACTTACTTCCAGCTAGTAAGGATCACATAATTCCTAACAAAGTTTTGACACAGATTCCCAATTTGGGCATTCAGAACATATAGCACGTTGCTGTAAGCAACCACATTCTCATTCAAAGTTGCAAGTTACTATGTAGGAACAAGTTTGTATAGGTATTTCAAAGATGCCCAGAACTTAGCTAAACGTTGTATGTCTCCAACTCCTAGAAATAACTTCATGCCCCATCTCACTTACTTCCAGCTAGTAAGGATCACATAATTCCTAACAAAGTTTTGACACAGATTCCCTTTTCGGGCATTCAGAGCATATAGCACGTTGCTGTAAGCAAGCACATTCTCATTCAAAGTTGCAAGTTACTATGTAGGAACAAGTTTGTATAGGTATTTCAAAGATGCCCAGAACTGAGCTAAACTTGGTATGTGTCCAACTCCTAGAAATACCTTCATGCCCCAACTCCCTTACTTCCAGCTAGTAAGGATCACATAATTCCTAACAAATTTTGACACAGATTCCCAATTCGGGCATTCAGAACATATAGCACGTTGCTGTAAGCAAGCACATTCTCATTCAAAGTTGCAAGTTACTATGTAGGAACAAGTTTGTATAGGAATTTCAAAGATGCCCAGAACTGAGCTAAACTTGGTATGTCTCCAACTCCTAGAAATAACTTCATGCCTCATCTCACTTACTTCCAGCTAGTAAGGATCACATAATTCCTAACAAAGTTTGACACAGATTCCCAATTCAGGGATTCAGAACATATAGCACGTTGCTGTAAGCAAGCACATTCTCATTCAAAGTTGCAAGTTACTATGTAGGAACAAGTTTGTATAGGTATTTCAAAGATGCCCAGAACTGAGCTAAACGTTGTATGTCACCAACTCCTAGAAATAACTTCATGCCCCATCTCACTTACTTCCAGCTAGTAAGGATCACATAATTCGTAACAAAGTTTTGACACAGATTCCCAATTCGGGCATTCAGAACATATAGCAAGTTGCTGTAAGCAAGCACATTCTCATTCAAAGTTGCAAGTTACTATGTAGGAACAAGTTTGTATAGGTATTTCAACGATGCCCAGAACTGAGCTAAACTTGGTATGTGTCCAACTCCTAGAAATACCTTCATGCCCCACTCCCTTACTTCCAGCTAGTAAGGATCACATAATTCCTAACAAATTTTGACACAGATTCCCTATTCGGGCATTCAGAACATATAGCACGTTGCTGTAAGCAAGCACATTCTCATTCAAAGTTGCAAGTTACTATGTAGGAACAAGTTTGTATAGGTATTTCAAAGATGCCCAGAACTGTGCTAAACTTGGTATGTGTCCAACTCCTAGAAATACCTTCATGCCCCAACTCCCTTACTTCCATCTAGTAAGGATCACATAATTTCTAACAATGTTTTGACACAGATTCCCTATTCGGGCATTCAGAACATATAGCACGTTGCTGTAAGCAAGCACATTCTCATTCAAAGTTGCAAGTTACTATGTAGGAACAAGTTTGTATAGGTATTTCAAAGATGCCCAGAACTGAGCTAAACGTTGTATGTCTCCAACTCCTAGAAATAACTTCCTGCCCCATCTCACTTACTTCCAGCTAGTAAGGATCACATAATTCCTAACAAAGTTTTGACACAGATTCCCAATTCGGGCATTCAGAACATATAGCACGTTGCTGTAAGCAAGCACATTCTCATTCAAAATTGCAAGTTACTATGTAGGAACAAGTTTGTATAGGTATTTCAAAGATGCCCAGAACTGAGCTAAACGTTGTATGTCTCCAACTCCTAGAAATAGCTTCATGCCTCATCTCACTTACTTCCAGCTAGTAAGGATCACATAATTCCTAACAAAGTTTTGACACAGATTCACTTTTCGGGCATTCAGAGCATATAGCACGTTGCTGTAAGCAAGCACATTCTCATTCAAAGTTGCAAGTTACTATGTAGGAACAAGTTTGTATAGGTATTTCTAAGATGCCCAGAACTGTGCTAAACTTGGTTTGTGTCCAACACCTAGAAATACCTTCATGCCCCATCTCCCTTACTTCCCGCTAGTAAGGATCACATAATTCCTAACAAATTTTGACACAGATTCCCAATTCGGGCATTCAGAACATATAGCACGTTGCTGTAAGCAAGCACATTCTCATTCAAAGTTGCAAGTTACTATGTAGGAACAAGTTTGTATAGGTATTTCAAAGATGCCCGGAACTGAGCTAAACTTGGTATGTGTCCAACTCCTAGAAATAACTTCATGTCCCATCTCCCTTACTTCCAGCTTGTAAGGATCACATAATTCCTAACAAAGTTTTGACACATATTCCCAATTCGGGCATTCAGAACATATAGCACGTTGCTGTAAGCAAGCACATTCTCATTCAAAGATGCAAGTTACTATGTAGGAACAAGTTTGTATAGGTATTTCAAAGATGCCCAGAACTGAGCTAAACGTTGTATGTCTCCAACTCCTAGAAATAACTTCATGCCCCTTCTCCCTTACTTCCAGCTAGTAAGGATCACATAATTCCTAACAAAGTTTTGACACTGATTCCCAATTCGGGCATTCAGAACTTATAGCACGTTGCTGTAAGCAAGCACATTCTCATTCAAAGTTGCAAGTTACTATGTAGGAACAAGTTTGTATAGGTATTTCAAAGATGCCCAGAACTGAGCTAAACTTGGTATGTCTCCAACTCCTAGAAATAACTTCATGCCCCATCTCCCTTACTTCCAGCTAGTAAGGATCACATAATTACTAACAAAGTTTTGACACAGATTCCCTATTTGGGCATTCAGAACATATAGCACGTTGCTGTAAGCAAGCACATTCTCATTCAAAGTTGCAAGTTACTATGTAGGAACAAGTTTGTATAGGTATTTCAAAGATGCCCAGAACTGAGCTAAACTTGGTATGTCTCCAACTCCTAGAAATAACTTCATGCCCCATCTCCCTTACTTCCAGCTAGTAAGGATCACATAATTCCTAACAAAGTTTTGACACAGATTCCCTATTCGGGAATTGAGAACATATAGCACGTTGCTGCAAGCAAGCACATTCTCATTCAAAGTTGCAAGTTACTATGTAGGAACAAGTTTGTATAAGTATTTCAAAGATGCCCAGAACTGAGCTAAACTTGGTATGTCTCAAACTCCTAGAAATAACTTCATGCCCCATCTCCCTTACTTCCAGCTAGTAAGGATCAAATAATTCCTAACAAAGTTTTGACACAGTTTCCCAATTCGGGCATTCAGAACATATAGCACGTTGCTGTAAGCAAGCACATTCTCATTCAAAGTTGCAAGTTAATATGTAGGAACAAGTTTGTATAGGTATTTCAAAGATGCCCAGAACTGAGCTAAACTTGGTATGTGTCCAACTCCTAGAAATACCTTCATGCCCCAACTCCATTACTTCAAGCTAGTAAGGATCACATAATTCCTAACAAATTTTGACACAGATTCCCAATTCGGGCATTCAGATCATATAGCACGTTGCTGTAAGCAAGCACATTCTCATTCAAAGTTGCAAGTTACTATGTAGGAACAAGTTTGTATAGGTATTTCAAAGATGCCCAGAACTGAGCTAAACTTGGTATGTCTCCAACCTCTAGAAATAACTTCATTCCCCATCTCCCTTACTTCCAGCTAGTAAGGATCACATAATTCCTAACAAAGTTTTGACACAGATTCCCAATTCGGGCATTCAGAACATATAGCACGTTGCTGTAAGCAAGCACATTCTCATTCAAAGTTGCAAGTTACTATGCAGGAACAAGTTTGTATAGGTATTTCAAAGATGCCCAGAACTGAGCTAAACTTGGTATGTGTACAACTCCTAGAAATAATTTCATGCCCCATCTCACTTACTTCCAGCTAGTAAGGATCACATAATTCCCAACAAAGTTTTGACACAAATTCCCAATTCAGGCATTCAGAACATATAGCACGTTGCTGTAAGCAAGCACATTCTCATTCAAAGTTGCAAGTTACTATGTAGGAACAAGTTTGTATAGGTATTTCAAAGATGCCCAGAACTGTGCTAAACTTGGTATGTGTCCAACTCCTAGAAATACCTTCATGCCCCAACTCCCTTACTTCCATCTCGTAAGGATCACATAATTTCTAACAAAGTTTTGACACAGATTCCCTATTCGGGCATTCAGAACATATAGCACGTTGCTGTAAGCAAGCACATTGTCATTCAAAGTTGCAAGTTACTATGTAGGAACAAGTTTATATAGGTATTTCAAAGATTCCCAGAACTGAGCTAAACGTTGTATGTCTCCAACTCCTAGAAATAACTTCATGCCCCATCTCACTTACTTCCAGCTAGTAAGGATCACATAATTCCTACCAAAGTTTTGACACAGATTCCCAATTTGGGCATTCAGAACATATAGCACGTTGCTGTAAGCAAGCACATTCTCATTCAAAGTTGCAAGTTACTATGTAGGAACAAGTTTGTATAGGTATTTCAAAGATGCCCAGAACTTAGCTAAACGTTGTATGTCTCCAACTCCTAGAAATAACTTCATGCCCCATCTCACTTACTTCCAGCTAGTAAGGATCACATAATTCCTAACAAAGTTTTGACACAGATTCCCTTTTCGGGCATTCAGAGCATATAGCACGTTGCTGTAAGCAAGCACATTCTCATTCAAAGTTGCAAGTTACTATGTAGGAACAAGTTTGTATAGGTATTTCAAAGATGCCCAGAACTGAGCTAAACTTGGTATGTGTCCAACTCCTAGAAATACCTTCATGCCCCAACTCCCTTACTTCCAGCTAGTAAGGATCACATAATTCCTAACAAATTTTGACACAGATTCCCAATTCGGGCATTCAGAACATATAGCACGTTGCTGTAAGCAAGCACATTCTCATTCAAAGTTGCAAGTTACTATGTAGGAACAAGTTTGTATAGGAATTTCAAAGATGCCCAGAACTGAGCTAAACTTGGTATGTCTCCAACTCCTAGAAATAACTTCATGCCTCATCTCACTTACTTCCAGCTAGTAAGGATCACATAATTCCTAACAAAGTTTGACACAGATTCCCAATTCAGGGATTCAGAACATATAGCACGTTGTTGTAAGCAAGCACATTCTCATTCAAAGTTGCAAGTTACTATGTAGGAACAAGTTTGTATAGGTATTTCAAAGATGCCCAGAACTGAGCTAAACGTTGTATGTCACCAACTCCTAGAAATAACTTCATGCCCCATCTCACTTACTTCCAGCTAGTAAAAATCACATAATTCGTAACAAAGTTTTGACACAGATTCCCAATTCGGGCATTCAGAACATATAGCAAGTTGCTGTAAGCAAGCACATTCTCATTCAAAGTTGCAAGTTACTATGTAGGAACAAGTTTGTATAGGTATTTCAACGATGCCCAGAACTGAGCTAAACTTGGTATGTGTCCAACTCCTAGAAATACCTTCATGCCCCACTCCCTTACTTCCAGCTAGTAAGGATCACATAATTCCTAACAAATTTTGACACAGATTCCCTATTCGGGCATTCAGAACATATAGCACGTTGCTGTAAGCAAGCACATTCTCATTCAAAGTTGCAAGTTACTATGTAGGAACAAGTTTGTATAGGTATTTCAAAGATGCCCAGAACTGAGCTAAACTTGGTATGTCTCCAACTCCTAGAAATAACTTCATGCCCCATCTCCCTTACTTCCAGCTAGTAAGGATCACATAATTCCTAACAAAGATTTGACACAGATTCCCTATTCGGGAATTGAGAACATATAGCACGTTGCTGCAAGCAAGCACATTCTCATTCAAAGTTGCAAGTTACTATGTAGGAACAAGTTTGTATAAGTATTTCAAAGATGCCCAGAACTGAGCTAAACTTGGTATGTCTCAAACTCCTAGAAATAACTTCATGCCCCATCTCCCTTACTTCCAGCTAGTAAGGATCACATAATTCCTAACAAAGTTTTGACACAGTTTCCCAATTCGGGCATTCAGAACATATAGCACGTTGCTGTAAGCAAGCACATTCTCATTCAAAGTTGCAAGTTAATATGTAGGAACAAGTTTGTATAGGTATTTCAAAGATGCCCAGAACTGAGCTAAACTTGGTATGTGTCCAACTCCTAGAAATACCTTCATGCCCCAACTCCATTACTTCAAGCTAGTAAGGATCACATAATTCCTAACAAATTTTGACACAGATTCCCAATTCGGGCATTCAGAATATATAGCACGTTGCTGTAAGCAAGCACATTCTCATTCAAAGTTGCAAGTTAATATGTAGGAACAAGTTTGTATAGGTATTTCAAAGATGCCCAGAACTGAGCTAAACTTGGTATGTGTCCAACTCCTAGAAATAACTTCATGCCCCATCTCACTTACTTCCAGCTAGTAAGGATCACATAAATCCTAACAAAGTTTTGACACATATTCCCAATTCGGGCATTCAGAACATATAGCACGTTGCTGTAAGCAAGCACATTCTCATTCAAAGATGCAAGTTACTATGCAGGAACAAGTTTGTATAGGTATTTCAAAGATGCCCAGAACTGAGCTAAACTTGGTATGTGTCAGACTCCTAGAAATAACTTCATGCCCCATCTCCCTTACGTCCAGCTAGTAAGGATCACATAATTCCTAACAAAGTTTTGACACAGATTCCCAATTCGGGCATTCAGAACATATAGCACGTTGCTGCAAGCAAGCACATTCTCATTCAAAGTTGCAAGTTACTATGTAGGAACAAGTTTGTATAGGTATTTCAAAGATGCCCAGAACTGAGCTAAACTTGGTATGTGTCCAACTCCTAGAAATACCTTCATGCCCCAACTCCCTTACTTCCAGCTAGTAAGGATCACATAATTCCTAACAAATTTTGACACAGATTCCCAATTCGGGCATTCAGAACATATAGCACGTTGCTGTAAGCAAGCACATTCTCATTCAAAGTTGCAAGTTACTATGTAGGAACAAGTTTGTATAGGAATTTCACAGATGCCCAGAACTGAGCTAAACTTGGTATGTCTCCAACTCCTAGAAATAACTTCATGCCTCATCTCACTTACTTCCAGCTAGTAAGGATCACATAATTCCTAACAAAGTTTGACACAGATTCCCAATTCAGGGATTCAGAACATATAGCACGTTGCTGTAAGCAAGCACATTCTCATTCAAAGTTGCAAGTTACTATGTAGGAACAAGTTTGTATAGGTATTTCAAAGATGCCCAGAACTGAGCTAAACGTTGTATGTCACCAACTCCTAGAAATAACTTCATGCCCCATCTCACTTACTTCCAGCTAGTAAGGATCACATAATTCGTAACAAAGTTTTGACACAGATTCCCAATTCGGGCATTCAGAACATATAGCAAGTTGCTGTAAGCAAGCACATTCTCATTCAAAGTTGCAAGTTACTATGTAGGAACAAGTTTGTATAGGTATTTCAACGATGCCCAGAACTGAGCTAAACTTGGTATGTGTCCAACTCCTAGAAATACCTTCATGCCCCACTCCCTTACTTCCAGCTAGTAAGGATCACATAATTCCTAACAAATTTTGACACAGATTCCCTATTCGGGCATTCAGAACATATAGCACGTTGCTGTAAGCAAGCACATTCTCATTCAAAGTTGCAAGTTACTATGTAGGAACAAGTTTGTATAGGTATTTCAAAGATGCCCAGAACTGTGCTAAACTTGGTATGTGTCCAACTCCTAGAAATACCTTCGTGCCCCAACTCCCTTACTTCCATCTAGTAAGGATCACATAATTTCTAACAAAGTTTTGACACAGATTCCCTATTCGGGCATTCAGAACATATAGCACGTTGCTGTAAGCAAGCACATTCTCATTCAAAGTTGCAAGTTACTATGTAGGAACAAGTTTGTATAGGTATTTCAAAGATGCCCAGAACTGAGCTAAACGTTGTATGTCTCCAACTCCTAGAAATAACTTCCTGCCCCATCTCACTTACTTCCAGCTAGTAAGGATCACATAATTCCTAACAAAGTTTTGACACAGATTCCCAATTCGGGCATTCAGAACATATAGCACGTTGCTGTAAGCAAGCACATTCTCATTCAAAATTGCAAGTTACTATGTAGGAACAAGTTTGTATAGGTATTTCAAAGATGCCCAGAACTGAGCTAAACGTTGTATGTCTCCAACTCCTAGAAATATCTTCATGCCTCATCTCACTTACTTCCAGCTAGTAAGGATCACATAATTCCTAACAAAGTTTTGACACAGATTCACTTTTCGGGCATTCAGAGCATATAGCACGTTGCTGTAAGCAAGCACATTCTCATTCAAAGTTGCAAGTTACTATGTAGGAACAAGTTTGTATAGGTATTTCTAAGATGCCCAGAACTGTGCTAAACTTGGTATGTGTCCAACTCCTAGAAATACCTTCATGCCCCAACTCCCTTACTTCCAGCTAGTAAGGATCACATAATTTCTAACAAAGTTTTGACACAGATTCCCTATTCCGGCTTTCAGAACATATAGCACGTTGCTGTATGCAAGCACATTCTCATTCAAAGTTGCAAGTTACTATGTAGGAACAAGTTTGTATAGGTATTTCAAAGATGCCCAGAACTGAGATAAACGTTGTATGTCTCCAACTCCTAGAAATAACTTCATGCCCCATCTCACTTACTTCCAGCTAGTAAGGATCACATAATTCCTAACGAAGTTTTGACCCAGATTCCCAATTCTGGCATTGAGAACATATAGCACGTTGCTGTATGCAAGCACATTCTCATTCAAAGTTGCAAGTTACTATGTAGGAACAAGTTTGTATAGGTATTTCAAAGATGCCCAGAACTGAGCTAAACTTGGTATGTCTCCAACTCCTAGAAATAACTTCATGCCCCAACTCCCTTACTTCTAGCTAGTAAGGATCACATAATTCCTAACAAATTTTGACACAGATTCCCAATTCGGGCATTCAGAACATATAGCACGTTGCTGTAAGCAAGCACATTCTCATTCAAAGTTGCAAGTTACTATGTAGGAACAAGTTTGTATAGGTATTTCAAAGATGCCCAGAACTGAGCTAAACGTTGTATGTCTCCAACTCCTAGAAATAACTTCATGCCTCATTTCACTTACTTCCAGCTAGTAAGGATCACATAATTCCTAACAAAGTTTTGACACAGATTCCCAATTCGGGCATTCAGAACATATAGCACGTGGCTGTAAGCAAGCACATTCTCATTCAAAGTTGCAAGTTACTATGTAGGAACAAGTTTGTATAGGTATTTCAAAGATGCCCAGAACTGAGCTAAACGTTGTATGTCTCCAACTCCTAGAAATAACTTCATGCCCCATCTCACTTACTTCCAGCTAGTAAGGATCACATAATTCCTAACAAAGTTTTGACACAGATTCCCAATTCGGGCATTCAGAACATATAGCAAGTTGCTGTAAGCAAGCACATTCTCATTCAAAGTTGCAAGTTACTATGTAGGAACAAGTTTGTATACGTATTTCAAAGATGCCCAGAAGTGAGCTAAATTTGGTATGTGTCCAACTCCTAGAAATACCTTCATGCCCCAACTCCCTTACTTCCAGCTAGTAAGGAATACATAATTCCTAACAAATTTTGACACAGATTCCCAATTCGGGCATTCAGAACATATAGCACGTTGCTGTAAGCAAGCACATTCTCATTCAAAGTTGCAAGTTACTATGTAGGAACAAGTTTGTATAGTTATTTCAAAGATGCCCAGAACTGAGCTAAACTTGGTATGTGTCCAACTCCAAGAAATAACTTCATGCCCCATCTCCCTTACTTCCAGCTAGTAAGGATCACATAATTCCTAACAAAGTTTTGACACATATTCCCTATTCAGGCATTCAGAACATATAGCACGTTGCTGTAAGCAAGCACATTCTCATTCAAAGATGCAAGTTACTATGTAGGAACAAGTTTGTATAGGTATTTCAAAGATGCCCAGAACTGAGCTAAACTTGGTATGTGTCCAACTCCTAGAAATAACTTCATGCTCCATCTCCCTTACTTCCAGCTAGTAAGGATCACATAATTCCTAACAAAGTTTTGACACAGATTCCCAATTCGGGCATTCAGATCATATAGCACGTTGCTGTAAGCAAGCACATTCTCATTCAAAGTTGCAAGTTACTATGTAGGAACAAGTTTGTATAGGTATTTCAAAGATGCCCAGAACTGAGCTAAACTTGGTATGTCTCCAACCTCTAGAAATAACTTCATTCCCCATCTCCCTTACTTCCAGCTAGTAAGGATCACATAATTCCTAACAAAGTTTTGACACAGATTCCCAATTCGGGCATTCAGAACATATAGCACGTTGCTGTAACCAAGCACATTCTCATTCAAAGTTGCAAGTTACTATGTAAGAACAAGTTTGTATAGGTATTTCAAAGATGCCCAGAACTGAGCTAAACTTGGTATGCCTCCAACTCCTAGAAATAACTTCATGCCCCATCTCCCTTACTTCCAGCTAGTAAGGATCACATAATTCCTAACAAAGTATTGACACAGATTCCCAATTCCGGCATTCAGAACATATAGCACGTTGCTGTAAGCAAGCACATTCTCATTCAAAGTTGCAAGTTACTATGCAGGAACAAGTTTGTATAGGTATTTCAAAGATGCCCAGAACTGAGCTAAACTTGGTATGTGTACAACTCCTAGAAATAATTTCATGCCCCATCTCACTTACTTCCAGCTAGTAAGGATCACATAATTCCCAACAAAGTTTTGACACAAATTCCCAATTCGGGCATTCAGAACATATAGCACGTTGCTGTAAGCAAGCACATTCTCATTCAAAGTTGCAAGTTACTATGTAGGAACAAGTTTGTATAGGTATTTCAAAGATGCCCAGAACTGTGCTAAACTTGGTATGTGTCCAACTCCTAGAAATACCTTCATGCCCCAACTCCCTTAATTCCATCTCGTAAGGATCACATAATTTCTAACAAAGTTTTGACACAGATTCCCTATTCGGGCATTCAGAACATATAGCACGTTGCTGTAAGCAAGCACATTATCATTCAAAGTTGCAAGTTACTATGTAGGAACAAGTTTATATAGGTATTTCAAAGATTCCCAGAACTGAGCTAAACGTTGTATGTCTCCAACTCCTAGAAATAACTTCATGCCCCATCTCACTTACTTCCAGCTAGTAAGGATCACATAATTCCTAACAAAGTTTTGACACAGATTCCCAATTTGGGCATTCAGAACATATAGCACGTTGCTGTAAGCAAGCACATTCTCATTCAAAGTTGCAAGTTACTATGTAGGAACAAGTTTGTATAGGTATTTCAAAGATGCCCAGAACTTAGCTAAACGTTGTATGTCTTCAACTCCTAGAAATAACTTCATGCCCCATCTCACTTACTTCCAGCTAGTAAGGATCACATAATTCCTAACAAAGTTTTGACACAGATTCCCTTTTCGGGCATTCAGAGCATATAGCACGTTGCTGTAAGCAAGCACATTCTCATTCAAAGTTGCAAGTTACTATGTAGGAACAAGTTTGTATAGGTATTTCAAAGATGCCCAGAACTGAGCTAAACTTGGTATGTGTCCAACTCCTAGAAATACCTTCATGCCCCAACTCCCTTACTTCCCGCTAGTAAGGATCACATAATTCCTAACAAATTTTGACACAGATTCCCAATTCGGGCATTCAGAACATATAGCACGTTGCTGTAAGCAAGCACATTCTCATTCAAAGTTGCAAGTTACTATGTAGGAACAAGTTTGTATAGGAATTTCAAAGATGCCCAGAACTGAGCTAAACTTGGTATGTCTCCAACTCCTAGAAATAACTTCATGCCTCATCTCACTTACTTCCAGCTAGTAAGGATCACATAATTCCTAACAAAGGTTGACACAGATTCCCAATTCAGGGATTCAGAACATATAGCACGTTGCTTTAAGCAAGCACATTCTCATTCAAAGTTGCAAGTTACTATGTAGGAACAAGTTTGTATAGGTATTTCAAAGATGCCCAGAACTGAGCTAAACGTTGTATGTCACCAACTCCTAGAAATAACATCATGCCCCATCTCACTTACTTCCAGCTAGTAAGGATCACATAATTCGTAACAAAGTTTTGACACAGATTCCCAATTCGGGCATTCAGAACATATAGCAAGTTGCTGTAAGCAAGCACATTCTCATTCAAAGTTGCAAGTTACTATGTAGGAACAAGTTTGTATAGGTATTTCAAAGATGCACAGAACTGAGCTAAACTTGGTATGTGTCCAACTCCTAGAAATACCTTCATGCCCCACTCCCTTACTTCCAGCTAGTAAGGATCACATAATGCCTAACAAATTTTGACACAGATTCCCTATTCGGGCATTCAGAACATATAGCACGTTGCTGTAAGCAAGCACATTCTCATTCAAAGTTGCAAGTTACTATGTAGGAACAAGTTTGTATAGGTATTTCAAAGATGCCCAGAACTGTGCTAAACTTGGTATGTGTCCAACTCCTAGAAATACCTTCATGCCCCAACTCCCTTACTTCCATCTAGTAAGGATCACATAATTTCTAACAAAGATTTGACACAGATTCCCTATTCGGGCATTCAGAACATATAGCACGTTGCTGTAAGCAAGCACATTCTCATTCAAAGTTGCAAGTTACTATGTAGGAACAAGTTTGTATAGGTATTTCAAAGATGCCCAGAACTTACCTAAACGTTGTATGTCTCCAACTCCTAGAAATAACTTCATGCCCCATCTCACTTACTTCCAGCTAGTAAGGATCACATAATTCCTAACAAAGTTTTGACACAGATTCCCAATTCGGGCATTCAGATCATATAGCACGTTGCTGTAAGCAAGCACATTCTCATTCAAAATTGCAAGTTACTATGTAGGAACAAGTTTGTATAGGTATTTCAAAGATACCCAGAACTGAGCTAAACTTGGTATGTGTCCAACTCCTAGAAATACCTTCATGCCCCAACTCCCTTACTTCCAGCTAGTAAGGATCACATAATTCCTAACAAATTTTGACACAGATTCCCAATTTGGGCATTCAGAACATATAGCACGTTGCTGTAAGCAAGCACATTCTCATTCAAATTTGCAAGTTACTATGTAGGAACAAGTTTGTATAGGTATTTCAAAGATGCCCAGATCTGTGCTAAACTTGGTATGTGTCCAACTCCTAGAAATACCTTCATGCCCCAACTACCTTACTTCCAGCTAGTAAGGATCACATAATTTCTAACAAAGTTTTGACACAGATTCCCTATTCGGGCATTCAGAACATATAGCACGTTGCTGTAAGCAAGCACATTCTCATTCAAAGTTGCAAGTTACTATGTAGGAACAAGTTTGTATAGGTATTTCAAAGATGCCCAGAACTGAGCTAAACGTTGTATGTCTCCAACTCCTAGAAATAACGTCATGCCCCATCTCACTTACTTCCAGCTAGTAAGGATCACATAATTCCTAACAAAGTTTTGACACAGATTCCCAATTCGGGCATTCAGAACATTTAGTACGTTGCTGTAAGCAAGCACATTCTCATTCAAAGTTGCAAGTTACTATGTAGGAACAAGTTTGTATAGGTATTTCAAAGATGCCCAGAACTGAGCTAAACTTGGTATGTGTCCAACTCCTAGAAATAATTTCATGCCCGATCTCACTTACTTCCAGCTAGTAAGGATCACATAATTCCTAACAAAGTTTTGACACAGATTCCCAATTCGGGCATTCAGAACATATATCACGTTGCTGCAAGCAAGCACATTCTCATTCAAAGTTGCAAGTTACTATGTAGGAACAAGTTTGTATATGTATTTCAAAGATGCCCACAACTGAGCTAAACTTGGTATGTCTCCAACTCCTAGAAATAACGTCATGCCCCATCTGCCTTACTTCCAGCTTGTAAGGATCACATAATTCCTAGCAAATTTTGACACAGATTCCCAATTCGGGCATTAAGAACATATAGCACGTTGCTGTAAGCAAGCACATTCTCATTCAAAGTTGCAAGTTACTATGTAGGAACAAGTTTGTATAGGTATTTCAAAGATGCCCAGAACTGAGCTAAACGTTGTATGTCTCCAACTCCTAGAAATAACTTCATGCCCCATCTCACTTACTTCCAGCTAGTAAGATCACATAATTCCTAACAAAGTTTTGACACAGATTCCCAATTCGGGCATTCAGAACATATAGCACGTTGCTGTAAGCAAGCACTTTCTCATTCAAAGTTGCAAGTTACTATGTAGGAACAAGTTTGTATAGGTATTTCAAAGATGCCCAGAACTGAGCTAAACGTTGTATGTCTCCAACTCCTAGAAATAACTTCATGTCCCATCTCACTTACTTCCAGCTAGTAAGGATCACATAATTCCTAACAAAGTTTTGACAGAGATTCCCAATTCGGGCATTCAGAACATATAGCACGTTGCTGTAAGCAAGCACATTCTCATTCAAAGTTGCAAGTTACTATGTAGGAACAAGTTTGTATAGGTATTTCAAAGATGCCCAGAACTGAGCTAAACTTTGTATGTGTCCAACTCCTAGAAATACCTTCATGCCCCAACTCCCTTACTTCCAGCTAGTAAGGATCACATAATTCCTAACAAATTTTGACACAGATTCCCAATTCGGGCATTCAGAACATATAGCACGTTGCTGTAAGCAAGCACATTCTCATTCAAATTTGCAAGTTACTATGTAGGAACAAGTTTGTATAGGTATTTCAAAGATGCCCAGAACTGAGCTAAACTTGGTATGTGTCCAACTCCTAGAAATAACTTCATGCCCCATCTCCCTTACTTCCAGCTAGTAAGGATCACATAATTCCTAACAAAGTTTTGACACAGATTCCCAATTCGGGCATTCAGAACATATAGCACGTTGCTGTAAGCAAGCACATTCTCATTCAAAGTTGCAAGTTACTATGTAGGAACAAGTTTGTATAGGTATTTCAAAGATGCCCAGAACTGAGCTAAACTTGGTATGTGTCCAACTCCTAGAAATAATTTCATGCCCCATCTCACTTACTTCCAGCTAGAAAGGATCACATAATTCCTAACAAAGTTTTGACACAGATTCCCTTTTCGGGCATTCAGAGCATATAGCACGTTGCTGTAAGCAAGCACATTCTCATTCAAAGTTGCAAGTTACTATGTAGGAACAAGTTTGTATAGGTATTTCAAAGATGCCCAGAACTGAGCTAAACTTGGTATGTGTCCAACTCCTAGAAATAACTTCATGCCCCATCTCCCTTACTTCCAGCTAGTAAGGATCACATAATTCCTAACAAAGTTTTGACACAGATTCCCAATTCGTGCATTCAGAACATATAGCACGTTGCTGTAAGCAAGCACAATCTCATTCAAAGTTGCAAGTTACTATGTAGGAACAAGTTTGTATAGGTATTTCAAAGATGCCCAGAACTGTGCTAAACTTGGTTTGTGTCCAACTCCTAGTAATACCTTCATGCCCCAACTCACTTACTTCCAGCTCGTAAGGATCACATAATTCCTAACAAATTTTGACACAAATTCCCAATTCGGGCATTCAGAACATATAGCACGTTGCTGTAAGCAAGCACATTCTCATTCAAAGTTGCAAGTTACTATGTAGGAACAAGTTTGTATAGGTATTTCAAAGATGCCCAGAACTGAGCTAAACTTGGTATGTGTCCAACTCCTAGAAATAACTTCATGCCCCATCTCCCTTACTTCCAGCTAGTAGGTATCACATAATTCCTAACAAATTTTTGACACATATTCCCAATTCGGGCATTCAGAACATATAGCACGTTGCTGTAAGCAAGCACATTCTCATTCAAAGTTGCAAGTTACTATGTAGGAACAAGTTTGTATAGGTATTTCAGAGATGCCCAGAACTGAGCTAAACTTGGTATCTGTCCAACTTCTAGAAATAACTTCATGCCCCATCAGCCTTACTTCCAGCTAGTAAGGATCACATAATTTCTAACAAAGTTTTGACACAGATTCCCAATTCGGGCATTCAGAACATATAGCACGTTGTTGTAAGCAAGCACATTCTCATTCAAAGTTGCAAGTTACTATGTAGGAACAAGTTTGTATAGGTATATCAAAGATGCCCAGAACTGAGCTAAACTTGGTATGTGTCCAACTCCTAGAAATAATTTCATGCCCCATCTCACTTACTTCCAGCTAGTAAGGATCACATAATTCCTAACAAAGTTTTGAAACAGATTCCCAATTCGGGCATTCAGAACATATAGCACGTTGCTGTAAGCAAGCACATTCTCATTCAAAGTTGCAAGTTACTATGTAGGAACAAGTTTGTATAGGTATTTCAAAGATGCCCAGAACTGTGCTAAACTTGGTATGTGTCCAACTCCTAGAAATACCTTCATGCCCCAACTCCCTTACTTCCAGCTAGTAAGGATCACATAATTTCTAACAAAGTTTTGACACAGATTCCCTATTCCGGCATTCAGAACATATAGCACGTTGCTGTAAGCAAGCACATTCTCATTCAAAGTTGCAAGTTACTATGTAGGAACAAGTTTGTATAGGTATTTCAAAGATGCCCAGAACTGAGCTAAACGTTGTATGTCTCCAACTCCTAGAAATAACTTCATGCCCCATCTCACTTACTTCCAGCTAGTAAGGATCACATAATTGCTAACGAAATTTTGACACAGATTCCCAATTCGGGCATTCAGAACATATAGCACGTTGCTGTATGCAAGCACATTCTCATTCAAAGTTGCAAGTTACTATGTAGGAACAAGTTTGTATAGGTATTTCAAAGATGCCCAGAACTGAGCTAAACTTTGTATGTCTCCAACTCCTAGAAATAACTTCATGCCCCAACTCCCTTACATCCAGCTCGTAAGGATCACATAATTCCTAGCAAATTTTGACACAGATTCCCAATTCGGGCATTCAGAACATATAGCACGTTGCTGTAAGCAAGCACATTCTCATTCAAAGTTGCAAGTTACTATGTAGGAACAAGTTTGTATAGGTATTTCAAAGATGCCCAGAACTGAGCTAAACGTTGTATGTCTCCAACGCCTAGAAATAACTTCATGCCCCATCTCCCTTACTTCCAGCTAGTAAGGATCACATAATTCCTAACAAAGTTTTGACACAGATTCCCAATTCGGGCATTCAGAACATATAGCACGTTGCTGTAAGCAAGCACATTCTCATTCAAAGTTGCAAGTTACTATGTAGGAACAAGTTTGTATAGGTATTTCAAAGATGCCCAGAACTGAGCTAAACGTTGTATGTCTCCAACTCCTAGAAATAACTTCATGCCCCATCTCACTTACTTCCAGCTAGTAAGGATCACATAATTCCTAACAAAGATTTGACAGAGATTCCCAATTCGGGCATTCAGAACATATAGCACGTTTCTGTAAGCAAGCACATTTTCATTCAAAGTTGCAAGTTACTATGTAGGAACAAGTTTGTATAGGAATTTCAAAGATGCCCAGAACTGAGCTAAACTTGGTATGTCTCCAACTCCTAGAAATATCTTCATGCCTCATCTCACTTACTTCCAGCTAGTAAGGATCACATAATTCCTAACAAAGTTTTGACACAGATTCACTTTTCGGGCATTCAGAGCATATAGCACGTTGCTGTAAGCAAGCACATTCTCATTCAAAGTTGCAAGTTACTATGTAGGAACAAGTTTGTATAGGTATTTCTAAGATGCCCAGAACTGTGCTAAACTTGGTTTGTGTCCAACACCTAGAAATACCTTCATGCCCCATCTCCCTTACTTCCCGCTAGTAAGGATCACATAATTCCTAACAAATTTTGACACAGATTCCCAATTCGGGCATTAAGAACATATAGCACGTTGCTGTAAGCAAGCACATTCTCATTCAAAGTTGCAAGTTACTATGTAGGAACAAGTTTGTATAGGTATTTCAAAGATGCCCGGAACTGAGCTAAACTTGGTATGTGTCCAACTCCTAGAAATAACTTCATGTCCCATCTCCCTTACTTCCAGCTTGTAAGGATCACATAATTCCTAACAAAGTTTTGACACATATTCCCAATTCGGGCATTCAGAACATATAGCACGTTGCTGTAAGCAAGCACATTCTCATTCAAAGATGCAAGTTACTATGTAGGAACAAGTTTGTATAGGTATTTCAAAGATGCCCAGAACTGAGCTAAACGTTGTATGTCTCCAACTCCTAGAAATAACTTCATGCCCCTTCTCCCTTACTTCCAGCTAGTAAGGATCACATAATTCCTAACAAAGTTTTGACACTGATTCCCAATTCGGGCATTCAGAACTTATAGCACGTTGCTGTAAGCAAGCACATTCTCATTCAAAGTTGCAAGTTACTATGTAGGAACAAGTTTGTATAGGTATTTCAAAGATGCCCAGAACTGAGCTAATCTTGGTATGTCTCCAACTCCTAGAAATAACTTCATGCCCCATCTCCCTTACTTCCAGCTAGTAAGGATCACATAATTACTAACAAAGTTTTGACACAGATTCCCTATTTGGGCATTCAGAACATATAGCACGTTGCTGTAAGCAAGCACATTCTCATTCAAAGTTGCAAGTTACTATGTAGGAACAAGTTTGTATAGGTATTTCAAAGATGCCCAGAACTGAGCTAAACTTGGTATGTCTCCGACTCCTAGAAATAACTTCATGCCCCATCTCCCTTACGTCCAGCTAGTAAGGATCACATAATTCCTAACAAAGTTTTGACACAGATTCCCTATTCGGGAATTCAGAACATATAGCACGTTGCTGCAAGCAAGCACATTCTCATTCAAAGTTGCAAGTTACTATGTAGGAACAAGTTTGTATAAGTATTTCAAAGATGCCCAGAACTGAGCTAAACTTGGTATGTCTCAAACTCCTAGAAATAACTTCATGCCCCATCTCCCTTACTTCCAGCTAGTAAGGATCACATAATTCCTAACAAAGTTTTGACACAGATTCCCAATTCGGGCATTCAGAACATATAGCACGTTGCAGTAAGCAAGCACATTCTCATTCAAAGTTGCAAGTTAATATGTAGGAACAAGTTTGTATAGGTATTTCAAAGATGCCCAGAACTGAGCTAAACTTGGTATGTGTCCAACTCCTAGAAATACCTTCATGCCCCAACTCCCTTACTTCAAGCTAGTAAGGATCACATAATTCCTAACAAATTTTGACACAGATTCCCAATTCGGGCATTCAGAACATATAGCACGTTGCTGTAAGCAAGCACATTCTCATTCAAAGTTGCAAGTTAATATGTAGGAACAAGTTTGTATAGGTATTTCAAAGATGCCCAGAACTGAGCTAAACTTGGTATGTGTCCAACTCCTAGAAATAACTTCATGCCCCATCTCACTTACTTCCAGCTAGTAAGGATCACATAAATCCTAACAAAGTTTTGACACATATTCCCAATTCGGGCATTCAGAACATATAGCACGTTGCTGTAAGCAAGCACATTCTCATTCAAAGATGCAAGTTACTATGCAGGAACAAGTTTGTATAGGTATTTCAAAGATGCCCAGAACTGAGCTAAACTTGGTATGTGTCAGACTCCTAGAAATAACTTCATGCCCCATCTCCCTTACGTCCAGCTAGTAAGGATCACATAATTCCTAACAAAGTTTTGACACAGATTCCCAATTCGGGCATTCAGAACATATAGCACGTTGCTGCAAGCAAGCACATTCTCATTCAAAGTTGCAAGTTACTATGTAGGAACAAGTTTGTATAGTTATTTCAAAGATGCCCAGAACTGAGCTAAACTTGGTATGTGTCCAACTCCAAGAAATAACTTCATGCCCCATCTCCCTTACTTCCAGCTAGTAAGGAACACATAATTTCTAACAAAGTTTTGACACAGATTCCCTATTCGGGCATTCAGAACATATAGCACGTTGCTGTATGCAAGCACATTGTCATTCAAAGTTGCAAGTTACTATGTAGGAACAAGTTTTTATAGGTATTTCAAAGATGCCCAGAACTGAGCTAAACGTTGTATTTCTCCAACTCCTAGAAATAACTTCATGCCCCATCTCACTTACTTCCAGCTAGTAAGGATCACATAATTCCTAACGAAGTTTTGACCCAGATTCCCAATTCTGGCATTGAGAACATATAGCACGTTGCTGTATGCAAGCACATTCTCATTCAAAGTTGCAAGTTATTATGTAGGAACAAGTTTGTATAGGTATTTCAAAGATGCCCAGAACTGAGCTAAACTTGGTATGTCTCCAACTCCTAGAAATAACTTCATGCCCCAACTCCCTTACTTCCAGCTAGTAAGGATCACATAATTCCTAACAAAGTTTTGACACAGATTCCCAATTCGGGCATTCAGAACATATAGCACGTTGCTGTAAGCAAGCACATTCTCATTCAAAGTTGCAAGTTACTATGTAGGAACAAGTTTGTATAGGTATTTCAAAGATGCCCAGAACTGTGCTAAACTTGGTATGTGTCCAACTCCTAGAAATACCTTCATGCCCCAACTCCCTTACTTCCAGCTAGTAAGGATCACATAATTTCTAACAAAGTTTTGACACAGATTCCCTATTCGGGCATTCAGAACATATAGCACGTTGCTGTATGCAAGCACATTCTCATTCAAAGTTGCAAGTTACTATGTAGGAACAAGTTTGTATAGGTATTTCAAAGATGCCCAGAACTGAGATAAACGTTGTATGTCTCCAACTCCTAGAAATAACTTCATGCCCCATCTCACTTACTTCCAGCTAGTAAGGATCACATAATTCCTAACGAAGTTTTGACCCAGATTCCCAATTCTGGCATTGAGAACATATAGCACGTTGCTGTATGCAAGCACATTCTCATTCAAAGTTGCAAGTTACTATGTAGGAACAAGTTTGTATAGGTATTTCAAAGATGCCCAGAACTGAGCTAAACTTGGTATGTCTCCAACTCCTAGAAATAACTTCATGCCCCAACTCCCTTACTTCTAGCTAGTAAGGATCACATAATTCCTAACAAATTTTGACACAGATTCCCAATTCGGGCATTCAGAACATATAGCACGTTGCTGTAAGCAAGCACATTCTCATTCAAAGTTGCAAGTTACTATGTAGGAACAAGTTTGTATAGGTATTTCAAAGATACCCAGAACTGAGCTAAACGTTGTATGTCTCCAACTCCTAGAAATAACTTCATGCCTCATTTCACTTACTTCCAGCTAGTAAGGATCACATAATTCCTAACAAAGTTTTGACACAGATTCCCAATTCGGGCATTCAGAACATATAGCACGTGGCTGTAAGCAAGCACATTCTCATTCAAAGTTGCAAGTTACTATGTAGGAACAAGTTTGTATCGTTATTTCAAAGATGCCCAGAACTGAGCTAAACTTGGTATGTGTCCAACTCCAAGAAATAACTTCATGCCCCATCTCCCTTACTTCCAGCTAGTAAGGATCACATAATTCCTAACAAAGTTTTGACACATATTCCCTATTCGGGCATTCAGAACATATAGCACGTTGCTGTAAGCAAGCACATTCTCATTCAAAGATGCAAGTTACTATGTAGGAACAAGTTTGTATAGGTATTTCAAAGATGCCCAGAACTGAGCTAAACTTGGTATGTGTCCAACTCCTAGAAATAACTTCATGCTCCATCTCCCTTACTTCCAGCTAGTAAGGATCACATAATTCCTAACAAAGTTTTGACACAGATTCCCAATTCGGGCATTCAGATCATATAGCACGTTGCTGTAAGCAAGCACATTCTCATTCAAAGTTGCAAGTTACTATGTAGGAACAAGTTTGTATAGGTATTTCAAAGATGCCCAGAACTGAGCTAAACTTGGTATGTCTCCAACCTCTAGAAATAACTTCATTCCCCATCTCCCTTACTTCCAGCTAGTAAGGATCACATAATTCCTAACAAAGTTTTGACACAGATTCCCAATTCGGGCATTCAGAACATATAGCACGTTGCTGTAACCAAGCACATTCTCATTCAAAGTTGCAAGTTACTATGTAAGAACAAGTTTGTATAGGTATTTCAAAGATGCCCAGAACTGAGCTAAACTTGGTATGCCTCCAACTCCTAGAAATAACTTCATGCCCCATCTCCCTTACTTCCAGCTAGTAAGGATCACATAATTCCTAACAAAGTATTGACACAGATTCCCAATTCCGGCATTCAGAACATATAGCACGTTGCTGTAAGCAAGCACATTCTCATTCAAAGTTGCAAGTTACTATGCAGGAACAAGTTTGTATAGGTATTTCAAAGATGCCCAGAACTGAGCTAAACTTGGTATGTGTACAACTCCTAGAAATAATTTCATGCCCCATCTCACTTACTTCCAGCTAGTAAGGATCACATAATTCCCAACAAAGTTTTGACACAAATTCCCAATTCGGGCATTCAGAACATATAGCACGTTGCTGTAAGCAAGCACATTCTCATTCAAAGTTGCAAGTTACTATGTAGGAACAAGTTTGTATAGGTATTTCAAAGATGCCCAGAACTGTGCTAAACTTGGTATGTGTCCAACTCCTAGAAATACCTTCATGCCCCTACTCCCTTAATTCCATCTCGTAAGGATCACATAATTTCTAACAAAGTTTTGACACAGATTCCCTATTCGGGCATTCAGAACATATAGCACGTTGCTGTAAGCAAGCACATTATCATTCAAAGTTGCAAGTTACTATGTAGGAACAAGTTTATATAGGTATTTCAAAGATTCCCAGAACTGAGCTAAACGTTGTATGTCTCCAACTCCTAGAAATAACTTCATGCCCCATCTCACTTACTTCCAGCTAGTAAGGATCACATAATTCCTAACAAAGTTTTGACACAGATTCCCAATTTGGGCATTCAGAACATATAGCACGTTGCTGTAAGCAAGCACATTCTCATTCAAAGTTGCAAGTTACTATGTAGGAACAAGTTTGTATAGGTATTTCAAAGATGCCCAGAACTTAGCTAAACGTTGTATGTCTCCAACTCCTAGAAATAACTTCATGCCCCATCTCACTTACTTCCAGCTAGTAAGGATCACATAATTCCTAACAAAGTTTTGACACAGATTCCCTTTTCGGGCATTCAGAGCATATAGCACGTTGCTGTAAGCAAGCACATTCTCATTCAAAGTTGCAAGTTACTATGTAGGAACAAGTTTGTATAGGTATTTCAAAGATGCCCAGAACTGAGCTAAACTTGGTATGTGTCCAACTCCTAGAAATACCTTCATGCCCCAACTCCCTTACTTCCAGCTAGTAAGGATCACATAATTCCTAACAAATTTTGACACAGATTCCCAATTCGGGCATTCAGAACATATAGCACGTTGCTGTAAGCAAGCACATTCTCATTCAAAGTTGCAAGTTACTATGTAGGAACAAGTTTGTATAGGAATTTCAAAGATGCCCAGAACTGAGCTAAACTTGGTATGTCTCCAACTCCTAGAAATAACTTCATGCCTCATCTCACTTACTTCCAGCTAGTAAGGATCACATAATTCCTAACAAAGTTTGACACAGATTCCCAATTCAGGGATTCAGAACATATAGCACGTTGCTGTAAGCAAGCACATTCTCATTCAAAGTTGCAAGTTACTATGTAGGAACAAGTTTGTATAGGTATTTCAAAGATGCCCAGAACTGAGCTAAACGTTGTATGTCACCAACTCCTAGAAATAACATCATGCCCCATCTCACTTACTTCCAGCTTGTAAGGATCACATAATTCGTAACAAAGTTTTGACACAGATTCCCAATTCGGGCATTCAGAACATATAGCAAGTTGCTGTAAGCAAGCACATTCTCATTCAAAGTTGCAAGTTACTATGTAGGAACAAGTTTGTATAGGTATTTCAAAGATGCACAGAACTGAGCTAAACTTGGTATGTGTCCAACTCCTAGAAAGACCTTCATGCCCCACTCCCTTACTTCCAGCTAGTAAGGATCACATAATTCCTAACAAATTTTGACACAGATTCCCTATTCGGGCATTCAGAACATATAGCACGTTGCTGTAAGCAAGCACATTCTCATTCAAAGTTGCAAGTTACTATGTAGGAACAAGTTTGTATAGGTATTTCAAAGATGCCCAGAACTGTGCTAAACTTGGTATGTGTCCAACTCCTAGAAATACCTTCATGCCCCAACTCCCTTACTTCCATCTAGTAAGGATCACATAATTTCTAACAAAGTTTTGACACAGATTCCCTATTCGGGCATTCAGAACATATAGCACGTTGCTGTAAGCAAGCACATTCTCATTCAAAGTTGCAAGTTACTATGTAGGAACAAGTTTGTATAGGTATTTCAAAGATGCCCAGAACTGAGCTAAACGTTGTATGTCTCCAACTCCTAGAAATAACTTCATGCCCCATCTCACTTACTTCCAGCTAGTAAGGATCACATAATTCCTAACAAAGTTTTGACACAGATTCCCAATTCGGGCATTCAGAACATATAGCACGTTGCTGTAAGCAAGCACATTCTCATTCAAAATTGCAAGTTACTATGTAGGAACAAGTTTGTATAGGTATTTCAAAGATACCCAGAACTGTGCTAAACTTGGTATGTGTCCAACTCCTAGAAATACCTTCATGCCCCAACTCCCTTACTTCCAGCTAGTAAGGATCACATAATTCCTAACAAATTTTGACACAGATTCCCAATTTGGGCATTCAGAACATATAGCACGTTGCTGTAAGCAAGCACATTCTCATTCAAATTTGCAAGTTACTATGTAGGAACAAGTTTGTATAGGTATTTCAAAGATGCCCAGATCTGTGCTAAACTTGGTATGTGTCCAACTCCTAGAAATACCTTCATGCCCCAACTACCTTACTTCCAGCTAGTAAGGATCACATAATTTCTAACAAAGTTTTGACACAGATTCCCTATTCGGGCATTCAGAACATATAGCACGTTGCTGTAAGCAAGCACATTCTCATTCAAAGTTGCAAGTTACTATGTAGGAACAAGTTTGTATAGGTATTTCAAAGATGCCCAGAACTGAGCTAAACGTTGTATGTCTCCAACTCCTAGAAATAACTTCATGCCCCATCTCACTTACTTCCAGCTAGTAAGGATCACATAATTCCTAACAAAGTTTTGACACAGATTCCCAATTCGGGCATTCAGAACATTTAGCACGTTGCTGTAAGCAAGCACATTCTCATTCAAAGTTGCAAGTTACTATGTAGGAACAAGTTTGTATAGGTATTTCAAAGATGCCCAGAACTGAGCTAAACGTTGTATGTCTCCAACTCCTAGAAATAACTTCATGCCCCATCTCACTTACTTCCAGCTAGTAAGGATCACATAATTCCTAACAAAGTTTTGACAGAGATTCCCAATTCGGGCATTCAGAACATATAGCACGTTGCTGTAAGCAAGCACATTCTCATTCAAAGTTGCAAGTTACTATGTAGGAACAAGTTTGTATAGGTATTTCAAAGATGCCCAGAACTGAGCTAAACGTGGTATGTGTCCAACTCCTAGAAATACCTTCATGCCCCAACTCCCTTACTTCCAGCTAGTAAGGATCACATAATTCCTAACAAATTTTGACACAGATTCCCAATTCGGGCATTCAGAACATATAGCACGTTGCTGTAAGCAAGCACATTCTCATTCAAAGTTGCAAGTTACTATGTAGGAACAAGTTTGTATAGGTATTTCAAAGATGCCCAGAACTGAGCTAAACTTGGTATGTGTCCATCTCCTAGAAATAACTTCATGCCCCATCTCCCTTACTTCCAGCTAGTAAGGATCACATAATTCCTAACAAAGTTTTGACACAGATTCCCAATTCGGGCATTCAGAACATATAGCACGTTGCTGTAAGCAAGCACATTCTCATTCAAAGTTGCAAGTTACTATGTAGGAACAAGTTTGTATAGGTATTTCAAAGATGCCCAGAACTGAGCTAAACTTGGTATGTGTCCAACTCCTAGAAATAATTTCATGCCCCATCTCACTTACTTCCAGCTAGTAAGGATCACATAATTCTAACAAAGTTTTGACACAGATTCCCAATTCGGGCATTCAGAACATATAGCACGTTGCTGTAAGCAAGCACATTCTCATTCAAAGTTGCAAGTTACTATGTAGGAACAATTTTGTATAGGTATTTCAAAGATGCCCAAGACTGAGCTAAACTTGGTATGTGTCCAACTCCTAGAAATACCTTCATGGCCCAACTCCCTTACTTCTATCTAGTAAGGATCACATAATTTCTAACCAAGTTTTGACACAGATTCCCAATTCGGGCATTCAGAACATATAGCACGTTGCTGTAAGGAAGCACATTCTCATTGAAAGTTGCAAGTTACTATGTAGGAACAAGTTTGTATAGGTATTTCAAAGATGCCCAGAACTGAGCTAAACGTTGTATGTCTCCATCTCCTAGAAATAACTTCATGCCCCATCTCCCTTACTTCCAGCTAGTAAGGATCACATAATTCCTAACGAAGTTTTGACCCAGATTCCCAATTCGGGCATTGAGAACATATAGCACGTTGCTGTAAGCAAGCACATTCTCATTCAAAGTTGCAAGTTACTATGTAGGAACAAGTTTGTATAGGTATTTCAAAGATGCCCAGAACTGAGCTAAACTTGGTATGTCTCCAACTCCTAGAAATAACTTCATGCCCCAACTCCCTTACTTCCAGCTAGTAAGGATCACATAATTCCTAACAAATTTTGACACAGATTCCCAATTCGGGCATTCAGAACATATAGCACGTTGCTGTAAGCAAGCACATTCTCATTCAAAGTTGCAAGTTACTATGTAGGAACAAGTTTGTATAGGTATTTCAAAGATGCCCAGAACTGAGCTAAACGTTGTATGTCTCCAACTCCTAGAAATAACTTCATGCCCCATCTCACTTACTTCCAGCTAGTAAGGATCACATAATTCCTAACAAAGTTTTGACACAGATTCCCAATTCGGGCATTCAGAACATATAGCAAGTTGCTGTAAGCAAGCACATTCTCATTCAAAGTTGCAAGTTACTATGTAGGAACAAGTTTGTATAGGTATTTCAAAGATGCCCAGAACTGAGCTAAACTTGGTATGTGTCCAACTCCTAGAAATACCTTCATGCCCCAACTCCCTTACTTCCAGCTAGTAAGGATCACATAATTTCTAACAAAGTTTTGACACAGATTCCCTATTCGGGCATTCAGAACATATAGCACGTTGCTGTAAGCAAGCACATTCTCATTCAAAGTTGCAAGTTACTATGTAGGAACAAGTTTGTATAGGTATTTCAAAGATGCCCAGAACTGAGCTAAACGTTGTATGTCTCCAACTCCTAGAAATAACTTCATGCCCCATCTCACTTACTTCCAGCTAGTAAGGATCACATAATTCCTAACGAAGTTTTGACCCAGATTCCCAATTCGGGCATTCAGAACATATAGCACGTTGCTGTATGCAAGCACATTCTCATTCAAAGTTGCAAGTTACTATGTAGGAACAAGTTTGTATAGGTGTTTCAAAGATGCCCAGAACTGAGCTAAACTTGGTATGTCTCCAACTCCTAGAAATAACTTCATGCCCCAACTCCCTTACTTCCAGCTAGTAAGGATCACATAATTCCTAACAAATTTTGACACAGATTCCCAATTCGGGCATTCAGAACATATAGCACGTTGCTGTAAGCAAGCACATTCTCATTCAAAGTTGCAAGTTACTATGTAGGAACAAGTTTGTATAGGTATTTCAAAGATGCCCAGAACTGAGCTAAGCGTTGTATGTCTCCAACTCCTAGAAATAACTCCATGCCCCATCTCACTTACTTTCAGCTAGTAAGGATCACATAATTCCTAACAAAGTTTTGACACAGATTCCCAATTCGGGCATTCAGAACATATAGCACGTTGCTGTAAGCAAGCACATTCTCATTCAAAGTTGCAAGTTACTATGTAGGAACAAGTTTGTATAGGTATTTCAAAGATACCCAGAACTGTGCTAAATTTGGTATGTGTCCAACTCCTAGAAATACCTTCATGCCCCAACTCCCTTACTTCCAGCTAGTAAGGATCACATAATTCCTAACAAATTTTGACACAGATTCCCAATTCGGGCATTCAGAACATATAGCACGTTGCTGTAAGCAAGCACATTCTCATTCAAAGTTGTAAGTTACTATGTAGGAACAAGTTTGTATAGGTATTTCAAAGATGCACAGAACTGAGCTAAACTTGGTATGTGTCCAACTCCTAGAAATACCTTCATGCTCCAACTCCCTTACTTCCAGCTAGTAAGGATCACATAATTCCTAACAAATTTTGACACAGATTCCCAATTCGGGCATTCAGAACATATAGCACGTTGCTGTAAGCAAGCACATTCTCATTCAAAGTTGCAAGTTACTATGTAGGAACAAGTTTGTGTAGGTATTTCAAAGATGCCCAGAACTGTGCTAAACTTGGTATGTGTCCAACTCCTAGAAATAACTTCATGCCCCATCTCCCTTACTTCCAGCTAGTAAGGATCACATAATTCCTAACAAATTTTGACAGAGATTCCCAATTCGGACATTCAGAACATATAGCACGTTGCTGTAAGCAAGTACATTCTCATTCAAAGTTGCAAGTTACTATGTAGGAACAAGTTTGTATAGGTATTTCAAAGATGCCCAGAACTGAGCTAAACTTGGTATCTGTCCAACTCCTAGAAATAATTTCATGCCCCATCTCACTTACTTCCAGCTAGTAAGGATCACATAATTCCTAACAAAGTTTTGACACAGATTCCCAATTCGGGCATTCAGAACATATATCACGTTGCTGCAAGCAAGCACATTCTCATTCAAAGTTGCAAGTTACTATGTAGGAACAAGTTTGTATAGGTATTTCAAAGATGCCCAGAACTGAGCTAAACTTGGTATGTCTCCAACTCCTAGAAATAACGTCATGCCCCATCTGCCTTACTTCCAGCTTGTAAGGATCACATAATTCCTAGCAAATTTTGACACAGATTCCCAATTCGGGCATTCAGAACATATAGCACGTTGCTGTAAGCAAGCACATTCTCATTCAAAGTTGCAAGTTACTATGTAGGAACAAGTTTGTATAGGTATTTCAAAGATGCCCAGAACTGAGCTAAACGTTGTATGTCTCCAACTCCTAGAAATAACTTCATGCCCCATCTCACTTACTTCCAGCTAGTAAGATCACATAATTCCTAACAAAGTTTTGACACAGATTCCCAATTCGGGCATTCAGAACATATAGCACGTTGCTGTAAGCAAGCACATTCTCATTCAAAGTTGCAAGTTACTATGTAGGAACAAGTTTGTATAGGTATTTCAAACATGCCCAGAACTGAGCTAAACGTTGTATGTCTCCAACTCCTAGAAATAACTTCATGTCCCATCTCACTTACTTCCAGCTAGTAAGGATCCCATAATTCCTAACAAAGTTTTGACAGAGATTCCCAATTCGGGCATTCAGAACATATAGCACGTTGCTGTAAGCAAGCACATTCTCATTCAAAGTTGCAAGTTACTATGTAGGAACAAGTTTGTATAGGTATTTCAAAGATGCCCAGAACTGAGCTAAACTTGGTATGTGTCCAACTCCTAGAAATACCTTCATGCCCCAACTCCCTTACTTCCAGCTAGTAAGGATCACATAATTCCTAACAAATTTTGACACAGATTCCCAATTCGGGCATTCAGAACATATAGCACGTTGCTGTAAGCAAGCACATTCTCATTCAAATTTGCAAGTTACTATGTAGGAACAAGTTTGTATAGGTATTTCAAAGATGCCCAGAACTGAGCTAAACTTGGTATGTGTCCAACTCCTAGAAATAACTTCATGCCCCATCTCCCTTACTTCCAGCTAGTAAGGATCACATAATTCCTAACAAAGTTTTGACACAGATTCCCTTTTCGGGCATTCAGAGCATATAGCACGTTGCTGTAAGCAAGCACATTCTCATTCAAAGTTGCAAGTTACTATGTAGGAACAAGTTTGTATAGGTATTTCAAAGATGCCCAGAACTGAGCTAAACTTGGTATGTGTCCAACTCCTAGAAATAACTTCATGCCCCATCTCCCTTACTTCCAGCTAGTAAGGATCACATAATTCCTAACAAAGTTTTTACACAGATTCCCAATTCGTGCATTCAGAACATATAGCACGTTGCTGTAAGCAAGCACAATCTCATTCAAAGTTGCAAGTTACTATGTAGGAACAAGTTTGTATAGGTATTTAAAAGATGCCCAGAACTGTGCTAAACTTGGTTTGTGTCCAACTCCTAGTAATACCTTCATGCCCCAACTCACTTACTTCCAGCTCGTAAGGATCACATAATTCCTAACAAATTTTGACACAAATTCCCAATTCGGGCATTCAGAACATATAGCACGTTGCTGTAAGCAAGCACATTCTCATTCAAAGTTGCAAGTTACTATGTAGGAACAAGTTTGTATAGGTATTTTAAAGATGCCCAGAACTGAGCTAAACTTGGTATGTGTCCAACTCCTAGAAATAACTTCATGCCCCATCTCCCTTACTTCCAGCTAGTAGGTATCACATAATTCCTAACAAAGTTTTGACACATATTCCCAATTCGGGCATTCAGAACATATAGCACGTTTCTGTAAGCAAGCACATTCTCATTCAAAGTTGCAAGTTACTATGTAGGAACAAGTTTGTATAGGTATTTCAAAGATGCCCAGAACTGAGCTAAACTTGGTATCTGTCCAACTTCTAGAAATACTTCATGCCCCATCAGCCTTACTTCCAGCTAGTAAGGATCACATAATTTCTAACAAATTTTTGACACAGATTCCCAATTCGGGCATTCAGAACATATAGCACGTTGTTGTAAGCAAGCACATTCTCATTCAAAGTTGCAAGTTACTATGTAGGAACAAGTTTGTATAGGTATATCAAAGATGCCCAGAACTGAGCTAAACGTTGTATGTCTCCAACTCCTAGAAATAACTTCATGCCCCATCTCACTTACTTCCAGCTAGTGAGGATCACATAATTGCTAACGAAGTTTTGACACAGATTCCCAATTCGGGCATTCAGAACATATAGCACGTTGCTGTATGCAAGCACATTCTCATTCAAAGTTGCAAGTTACTATGTAGGAACAAGTTTGTATAGGTATTTCAAAGATGCCCAGAACTGAGCTAAACTTGGTATGTCTCCAACTCCTAGAAATAACTTCATGCCCCAACTCCCTTACATCCAGCTCGTAAGGATCACATAATTCCTAGCAAATTTTGACACAGATTCCCAATTCGGGCATTAAGAACATATAGCACGTTGCTGTAAGCAAGCACATTCTCATTCAAAGTTGCAAGTTACTATGTAGGAACAAGTTTGTATAGGTATTTCAAAGATGCCCAGAACTGAGCTAAACGTTGTATGTCTCCAACGCCTAGAAATAACTTCATGTCCCATCTCCCTTACTTCCAGCTAGTAAGGATCACATAACTCCTAACAAAGTTTTGACACAGATTCCCAATTCGGGCATTCAGAACATATAGCACGTTGCTGTAAGCAAGCACATTCTCATTCAAAGTTGCAAGTTACTATGTAGGAACAAGTTTGTATAGGTATTTCAAAGATGCCCAGAACTGAGCTAAACGTTGTATGTCTCCAACTCCTAGAAATAACTTCATGCCCCATCTCACTTACTTCCAGCTAGTAAGGATCACATAATTCCTAACAAAGTTTTGACACAGATTCCCAATTCGGGCATTCAGAACATATAGCACGTTGCTGTAAGCAAGCACATTCTCATTCAAAGATGCAAGTTACTATGTAGGAACAAGTTTGTATAGGTATTTCAAAGATGCCCAGAACTGAGCTAAACTTGGTATGTGTCCAACTCCTAGAAATACCTTCATGCCCCAACTCCCTTACTTCCAGCTAGTAAGGATCACATAATTCCTAACAAATTTTGACACAGATTCCCAATTCGGGCATTCAGAACATATAGCACGTTGCTGTAAGCAAGCACATTCTCATTCAAAGTTGCAAGTTACTATGTAGGAACAAGTTTGTATAGGTATTTCAAAGATGCCCAGAACTGAGCTAAACTTGGTATGTGTCCAACTCCTAGAAATAACTTCATGCCCCATCTCCCTTACTTCCAGCTAGTAATGATCACATAATTCCTAACAAAGTTTTGACACAGATTCCCAATTCGGGCATTCAGAACATATAGCACGTTGCTGTAAGCAAGCACATTCTCATTCAAAGTTGCTAGTTACTATGTAAGAACAAGTTTGTATAGGTATTTCAAAGATGCCCAGAACTGAGCTAAACTTGGTATGTGTCCAACTCCTAGAAATAATTTCATGCCCCATCTCACTTACTTCCAGCTAGTAAGGATCACATAATTCCTAACAAAGTTTTGACACAGATTCCCAATTCGGGCATTCAGATCATATAGCACGTTGCTGTAAGCAAGAACATTCTGATTCAAAGTTGCAAGTTACTACGTAGGAACAAGTTTGTATAGGTATTTCAAAGATGCCCAGAACTGAGCTAAACGTTGTATGACTCCAACTCCTAGAAATAACTTCATGTCCCATCTCCCTTACATCCAGCTAGTAAGGATCACATAATTCCTAACAAAGTTTTGACACAGATTCCCTTTTCGGGCATTCAGAGCATATAGCACGTTGCTGTAAGCAAGCACATTCTCATTCAAAGTTGCAAGTTAATATGTAGGAAAGTGTGTATAGATATTTCAAAGATGCCCAGAACTGTGCTAAACTTGGTATGTGTCCAACTCCTAGTAATACCTTCATGCCCCAACTCCGTGACTTCCAGCTAGTAAAAATCACATAATTCCTAACAAATTTTGACACAGATTCCCAATTCGGGCATTCAGAACTTATAGCACGTTGCTGTAAGCAAGCACATTCTCATTCAAAGTTGCAAGTTACTATGTAGGAACAAGTTTGTATAGGTATTTCAAAGATGCCCAGAACTGAGCTAAACGTTGTATGTCTCCAACTCCTAGAAATAACTTCATGCCCCATCTCACTTACTTCCAGCTAGTAAGGATCACATAATTCCTAACAAAGTTTTGACACAGATTCCCAATTCGGGCATTCAGAACATATAGCAAGTTGCTGTAAGCAAGCACATTCTCATTCAAAGTTGCAAGTTACTATGTAGGACCAAGTTTGTACAGGTATTTCAAAGATGCCCAGAACTGAGCTAAACTTGGTATGTGTCCAACTTCTAGAAATACCTTCATGCCCCAACTCCCTTACTTCCAGCTAGTAAGGATCACATAATTCGTAACAAAGATTTGACACAGATTCCCTATTCGGGCATTCAGAACATATAGCAAGTTGCTGTAAGCAAGCACATTCTCATTCAAAGTTGCAAGTTACTATGTAGGAACAAGTTTGTATAGGTATTTCAAAGATGCACAGAACTGAGCTAAACTTGGTATGTGTCCAACTCCTAGAAATACCTTCATGCCCCACTCCCTTACTTCCAGCTAGTAAGGATCACATAATTCCTAACAAATTTTGACACAGATTCCCTATTCGGGCATTCAGAACATATAGCACGTTGCTGTAAGCAAGCACATTCTCATTCAAAGTTGCAAGTTACTATGTAGGAACAAGTTTGTATAGGTATTTCAAAGATGCCCAGAACTGTGCTAAACTTGGTATGTGTCCAACTCCTAGAAATACCTTCATGCCCCAACTCCCTTACTTCCATCTAGTAAGGATCACATAATTTCTAACAAAGTTTTGACACAGATTCCCTATTCGGGCATTCAGAACATATAGCACGTTGCTGTAAGCAAGCACATTCTCATTCAAAGTTGCAAGTTACTATGTAGGAACAAGTTTGTATAGGTATTTCAAAGATGCCCAGAACTGAGCTAAACGTTGTATGTCTCCAACTCCTAGAAATAACTTCATGCCCCATCTCACTTACTTCCAGCTAGTAAGGATCACATAATTCCTAACAAAGTTTTGACACAGATTCCCAATTCGGGCATTCAGAACATATAGCACGTTGCTGTAAGCAAGCACATTCTCATTCAAAATTGCAAGTTACTATGTAGGAACAAGTTTGTATAGGTATTTCAAAGATACCCAGAACTGTGCTAAACTTGGTATGTGTCCAACTCCTAGAAATACCTTCATGCCCCAACTCCCTTACTTCCAGCTAGTAAGGATCACATAATTCCTAACAAATTTTGACACAGATTCCCAATTTGGGCATTCAGAACATATAGCACGTTGCTGTAAGCAAGCACATTCTCATTCAAATTTGCAAGTTACTATGTAGGAACAAGTTTGTATAGGTATTTCAAAGATGCCCAGATCTGTGCTAAACTTGGTATGTGTCCAACTCCTAGAAATACCTTCATGCCCCAACTACCTTACTTCCAGCTAGTAAGGATCACATAATTTCTAACAAAGTTTTGACACAGATTCCCTATTCGGGCATTCAGAACATATAGCACGTTGCTGTAAGCAAGCACATTCTCATTCAAAGTTGCAAGTTACTATGTAGGAACAAGTTTGTATAGGTATTTCAAAGATGCCCAGAACTGAGCTAAACGTTGTATGTCTCCAACTCCTAGAAATAACTTCATGCCCCATCTCACTTACTTCCAGCTAGTAAGGATCACATAATTCCTAACAAAGTTTTGACACAGATTCCCAATTCGGGCATTCAGAACATTTAGCACGTTGCTGTAAGCAAGCACATTCTCATTCAAAGTTGCAAGTTACTATGTAGGAACAAGTTTGTATAGGTATTTCAAAGATGCCCAGAACTGAGCTAAACTTGGTATGTGTCCAACTCCTAGAAATAATTTCATGCCCCATCTCACTTACTTCCAGCTAGTAAGGATCACATAATTCCTAACAAAGTTTTGACACAGATTCCCAATTCGGGCATTCAGAACATATAGCACGTTGCTGTAAGCAAGCACATTCTCATTCAAAGTTGCAAGTTACTATGTAGGAACAATTTTGTATAGGTATTTCAAAGATGCCCAAGACTGAGCTAAACTTGGTATGTGTCCAACTCCTAGAAATACCTTCATGGCCCAACTCCCTTACTTCTATCTAGTAAGGATCACATAATTTCTAACCAAGTTTTGACACAGATTCCCAATTCGGGCATTCAGAACATATAGCACGTTGCTGTAAGGAAGCACATTCTCATTGAAAGTTGCAAGTTACTATGTAGGAACAAGTTTGTATAGGTATTTCAAAGATGCCCAGAACTGAGCTAAACGTTGTATGTCTCCATCTCCTAGAAATAACTTCATGCTCCATCTCCCTTACTTCCAGCTAGTAAGGATCACATAATTCCTAACGAAGTTTTGACCCAGATTCCCAATTCGGGCATTGAGAACATATAGCACGTTGCTGTAAGCAAGCACATTCTCATTCAAAGTTGCAAGTTACTATGTAGGAACAAGTTTGTATAGGTATTTCAAAGATGCCCAGAACTGAGCTAAACTTGGTATGTCTCCAACTCCTAGAAATAACTTCATGCCCCAACTCCCTTACTTCCAGCTAGTAAGGATCACATAATTCCTAACAAATTTTGACACAGATTCCCAATTCGGGCATTCAGAACATATAGCACGTTGCTGTAAGCAAGCACATTCTCATTCAAAGTTGCAAGTTACTATGTAGGAACAAGTTTGTATAGGTATTTCAAAGATGCCCAGAACTGAGCTAAGCGTTGTATGTCTCCAACTCCTAGAAATAACTCCATGCCCCATCTCACTTACTTCCAGCTAGTAAGGATCACATAATTCCTAACAAAGTTTTGACACAGATTCCCAATTCGGGCATTCAGAACATATAGCACGTTGCTGTAAGCAAGCACATTCTCATTCAAAGTTGCAAGTTACTATGTAGGAACAAGTTTGTATAGGTATTTCAAAGATACCCAGAACTGTGCTAAATTTGGTATGTGTCCAACTCCTAGAAATACCTTCATGCCCCAACTCCCTTACTTCCAGCTAGTAAGGATCACATAATTCCTAACAAATTTTGACACAGATTCCCAATTCGGGCATTCAGAACATATAGCACGTTGCTGTAAGCAAGCACATTCTCATTCAAAGTTGTAAGTTACTATGTAGGAACAAGTTTGTATAGGTATTTCAAAGATGCACAGAACTGAGCTAAACTTGGTATGTGTCCAACTCCTAGAAATACCTTCATGCTCCAACTCCCTTACTTCCAGCTAGTAAGGATCACATAATTCCTAACAAATTTTGACACAGATTCCCAATTCGGGCATTCAGAACATATATCACGTTGCTGCAAGCAAGCACATTCTCATTCAAAGTTGCAAGTTACTATGTAGGAAGAAGTTTGTATAGGTATTTCAAAGATGCCCAGAACTGAGCTAAACTTGGTATGTCTCCAACTCCTAGAAATAACGTCATGCCCCATCTGCCTTACTTCCAGCTTGTAAGGATCACATAATTCCTAGCAAATTTTGACACAGATTCCCAATTCGGGCATTCAGAACATATAGCACGTTGCTGTAAGCAAGCACATTCTCATTCAAAGTTGCAAGTTACTATGTAGGAACAAGTTTGTATAGGTATTTCAAAGATGCCCAGAACTGAGCTAAACGTTGTATGTCTCCAACTCCTAGAAATAACTTCATGCCCCATCTCACTTACTTCCAGCTAGTAAGATCACATAATTCCTAACAAAGTTTTGACACAGATTCCCAATTCGGGCATTCAGAACATATAGCACGTTGCTGTAAGCAAGCACATTCTCATTCAAAGTTGCAAGTTACTATGTAGGAACAAGTTTGTATAGGTATTTCAAAGATGCCCAGAACTGAGCTAAACGTTGTATGTCTCCAACTCCTAGAAATAACTTCATGTCCCATCTCACTTACTTCCAGCTAGTAAGGATCACATAATTCCTAACAAAGTTTTGACAGAGATTCCCAATTCGGGCATTCAGAACATATAGCACGTTGCTGTAAGCAAGCACATTCTCATTCAAAGTTGCAAGTTACTATGTAGGAACAAGTTTGTATAGGTATTTCAAAGATGCCCAGAACTGAGCTAAACTTGGTATGTGTCCAACTCCTAGAAATACCTTCATGCCCCAACTCCCTTACTTCCAGCTAGTAAGGATCACATAATTCCTAACAAATTTTGACACAGATTCCCAATTCGGGCATTCAGAACATATAGCACGTTGCTGTAAGCAAGCACATTCTCATTCAAATTTGCAAGTTACTATGTAGGAACAAGTTTGTATAGGTATTTCAAAGATTCCCAGAACTGAGCTAAACTTGGTATGTGTCCAACTCCTAGAAATAACTTCATGCCCCATCTCCCTTACTTCCAGCTAGTAAGGATCACATAATTCCTAACAAAGTTTTGACACAGATTCCCTTTTCGGGCATTCAGAGCATATAGCACGTTGCTGTAAGCAAGCACATTCTCATTCAAAGTTGCAAGTTACTATGTAGGAACAAGTTTGTATAGGTATTTCAAAGATGCCCAGAACTGAGCTAAACTTGGTATGTGTCCAACTCCTAGAAATAACTTCATGCCCCATCTCCCTTACTTCCAGCTAGTAAGGATCACATAATTCCTAACAAAGTTTTGACACAGATTCCCAATTCGTGCATTCAGAACATATAGCACGTTGCTGTAAGCAAGCACAATCTCATTCAAAGTTGCAAGTTACTATGTAGGAACAAGTTTGTATAGGTATTTAAAAGATGCCCAGAACTGTGCTAAACTTGGTTTGTGTCCAACTCCTAGTAATACCTTCATGCCCCAACTCACTTACTTCCAGCTCGTAAGGATCACATAATTCCTAACAAATTTTGACACAAATTCCCAATTCGGGCATTCAGAACATATAGCACGTTGCTGTAAGCAAGCACATTCTCATTCAAAGTTGCAAGTTACTATGTAGGAACAAGTTTGTATAGGTATTTCAAAGATGCCCAGAACTGAGCTAAACTTGGTATGTGTCCAACTCCTAGAAATAACTTCATGCCCCATCTCCCTTACTTCCAGCTAGTAGGTATCACATAATTCCTAACAAAGTTTTGACACATATTCCCAATTCGGGCATTCAGAACATATAGCACGTTGCTGTAAGCAAGCACATTCTCATTCAAAGTTGCAAGTTACTATGTAGGAACAAGTTTGTATAGGTATTTCAAAGATGCCCAGAACTGAGCTAAACTTGGTATCTGTCCAACTTCTAGAAATAACTTCATGCCCCATCAGCCTTACTTCCAGCTAGTAAGGATCACATAATTTCTAACAAAGTTTTGACACAGATTCCCAATTCGGGCATTCAGAACATATAGCACGTTGTTGTAAGCAAGCACATTTTCATTCAAAGTTGCAAGTTACTATGTAGGAACAAGTTTGTATAGGTATATCAAAGATGCCCAGAACTGAGCTAAACGTTGTATGTCTCCAACTCCTAGAAATAACTTCATGCCCCATCTCACTTACTTCCAGCTAGTGAGGATCACATAATTGCTAACGAAGTTTTGACACAGATTCCCAATTCGGGCATTCAGAACATATAGCACGTTGCTGTTTGCAAGCACATTCTCATTCAAAGTTGCAAGTTACTATGTAGGAACAAGTTTGTATAGGTATTTCAAAGATGCCCAGAACTGAGCTAAACTTGGTATGTCTCCAACTCCTAGAAATAACTTCATGCCCCAACTCCCTTACATCCAGCTCGTAAGGATCACATAATTCCTAGCAAATTTTGACACAGATTCCCAATTCGGGCATTAAGAACATATAGCACGTTGCTGTAAGCAAGCACATTCTCATTCAAAGTTGCAAGTTACTATGTAGGAACAAGTTTGTATAGGTATTTCAAAGATGCCCAGAACTGAGCTAAACGTTGTATGTCTCCAACGCCTAGAAATAACTTCATGTCCCATCTCCCTTACTTCCAGCTAGTAAGGATCACATAATTCCTAACAAAGTTTTGACACAGATTCCCAATTCGGGCATTCAGAACATATAGCACGTTGCTGTAAGCAAGCACATTCTCATTCAAAGTTGCAAGTTACTATGTAGGAACAAGTTTGTATAGGTATTTCAAAGATGCCCAGAACTGAGCTAAACGTTGTATGTCTCCAACTCCTAGAAATAACTTCATGCCCCATCTCCCTTACTTCCAGCTAGTAAGGATCACATAATTCCTAACGAAGTTTTGACCCAGATTCCCAATTCGGGCATTGAGAACATATAGCACGTTGCTGTAAGCAAGCACATTCTCATTCAAAGTTGCAAGTTACTATGTAGGAACAAGTTTGTATAGGAATTTCAAAGATGCCCAGAACTGAGCTAAACTTGGTATGTCTCCAACTCCTAGAAATAACTTCATGCCCCAACTCCCTTACTTCCAGCTAGTAAGGATCACATAATTCCTAACAAATTTTGACACAGATTCCAAATTCGGGCATTCAGAACATATAGCACGTTGCTGTAAGCAAGCACATTCTCATTCAAAGTTGCAAGTTACTATGTAGGAACAAGTTTGTATAGGTATTTCAAAGATGCCCAGAACTGAGCTAAACGTTGTATGTCTCCAACTCCTAGAAATAACTTCATGCCCCATCTCACTTACTTCCAGCTAGTAAGGATCACATAATTCCTAACAAAGTTTTGACACAGATTCCCAATTCGGGCATTCAGAACATATAGCAAGTTGCTGTAAGCAAGCACATTCTCATTCAAAGTTGCAAGTTACTATGTAGGAACAAGTTTGTATAGGTATTTCAAAGATGCCCAGAACTGAGCTAAACTTGGTATGTGTCCAACTCCTAGAAATACCTTCATGCCCCAACTCCCTTACTTCCAGCTAGTAAGGATCACATAATTTCTAACAAAGTTTTGACACAGATTCCCTATTCGGGCATTCAGAACATATAGCACGTTGCTGTAAGCAAGCACATTCTCATTCAAAGTTGCAAGTTACTATGTAGGAACAAGTTTGTATAGGTATTTCAAAGATGCCCAGAACTGAGCTAAACGTTGTATGTCTCCAACTCCTAGAAATAACTTCATGCCCCATCTCACTTACTTCCAGCTAGTAAGGATCACATAATTCCTAACGAAGTTTTGACCCAGATTCCCAATTCGGGCATTCAGAACATATAGCACGTTGCTGTATGCAAGCACATTCTCATTCAAAGTTGCAAGTTACTATGTAGGAACAAGTTTGTATAGGTGTTTCAAAGATGCCCAGAACTGAGCTAAACTTGGTATGTCTCCAACTCCTAGAAATAACTTCATGCCCCAACTCCCTTACTTCCAGCTAGTAAGGATCACATAATTCCTAACAAATTTTGACACAGATTCCCAATTCGGGCATTCAGAACATATAGCACGTTGCTGTAAGCAAGCACATTCTCATTCAAAGTTGCAAGTTACTATGTAGGAACAAGTTTGTATAGGTATTTCAAAGATGCCCAGAACTGAGCTAAGCGTTGTATGTCTCCAACTCCTAGAAATAACTCCATGCCCCATCTCACTTACTTCCAGCTAGTAAGGATCACATAATTCCTAACAAAGTTTTGACACAGATTCCCAATTCGGGCATTCAGAACATATAGCACGTTGCTGTAAGCAAGCACATTCTCATTCAAAGTTGCAAGTTACTATGTAGGAACAAGTTTGTATAGGTATTTCAAAGATACCCAGAACTGTGCTAAATTTGGTATGTGTCCAACTCCTAGAAATACCTTCATGCCCCAACTCCCTTACTTCCAGCTAGTAAGGATCACATAATTCCTAACAAATTTTGACACAGATTCCCAATTCGGGCATTCAGAACATATAGCACGTTGCTGTAAGCAAGCACATTCTCATTCAAAGTTGTAAGTTACTATGTAGGAACAAGTTTGTATAGGTATTTCAAAGATGCACAGAACTGAGCTAAACTTGGTATGTGTCCAACTCCTAGAAATACCTTCATGCTCCAACTCCCTTACTTCCAGCTAGTAAGGATCACATAATTCCTAACAAATTTTGACACAGATTCCCAATTCGGGCATTCAGAACATATAGCACGTTGCTGTAAGCAAGCACATTCTCATTCAAAGTTGCAAGTTACTATGTAGGAACAAGTTTGTGTAGGTATTTCAAAGATGCCCAGAACTGTGCTAAACTTGGTATGTGTCCAACTCCTAGAAATAACTTCATGCCCCATCTCCCTTACTTCCAGCTAGTAAGGATCACATAATTCCTAACAAATTTTGACAGAGATTCCCAATTCGGACATTCAGAACATATAGCACGTTGCTGTAAGCAAGTACATTCTCATTCAAAGTTGCAAGTTACTATGTAGGAACAAGTTTGTATAGGTATTTCAAAGATGCCCAGAACTGAGCTAAACTTGGTATCTGTCCAACTCCTAGAAATAATTTCATGCCCCATCTCACTTACTTCCAGCTAGTAAGGATCACATAATTCCTAACAAAGTTTTGACACAGATTCCCAATTCGGGCATTCAGAACATATATCACGTTGCTGCAAGCAAGCACATTCTCATTCAAAGTTGCAAGTTACTATGTAGGAACAAGTTTGTATAGGTATTTCAAAGATGCCCAGAACTGAGCTAAACTTGGTATGTCTCCAACTCCTAGAAATAACGTCATGCCCCATCTGCCTTACTTCCAGCTTGTAAGGATCACATAATTCCTAGCAAATTTTGACACAGATTCCCAATTCGGGCATTCAGAACATATAGCACGTTGCTGTAAGCAAGCACATTCTCATTCAAAGTTGCAAGTTACTATGTAGGAACAAGTTTGTATAGGTATTTCAAAGATGCCCAGAACTGAGCTAAACGTTGTATGTCTCCAACTCCTAGAAATAACTTCATGCCCCATCTCACTTACTTCCAGCTAGTAAGATCACATAATTCCTAACAAAGTTTTGACACAGATTCCCAATTCGGGCATTCAGAACATATAGCACGTTGCTGTAAGCAAGCACATTCTCATTCAAAGTTGCAAGTTACTATGTAGGAACAAGTTTGTATAGGTATTTCAAAGATGCCCAGAACTGAGCTAAACGTTGTATGTCTCCAACTCCTAGAAATAACTTCATGTCCCATCTCACTTACTTCCAGCTAGTAAGGATCACATAATTCCTAACAAAGTTTTGACAGAGATTCCCAATTCGGGCATTCAGAACATATAGCACGTTGCTGTAAGCAAGCACATTCTCATTCAAAGTTGCAAGTTACTATGTAGGAACAAGTTTGTATAGGTATTTCAAAGATGCCCAGAACTGAGCTAAACTTGGTATGTGTCCAACTCCTAGAAATACCTTCATGCCCCAACACCCTTACTTCCAGCTAGTAAGGATCACATAATTCCTAACAAATTTTGACACAGATTCCCAATTCGGGCATTCAGAACATATAGCACGTTGCTGTAAGCAAGCACATTCTCATTCAAATTTGCAAGTTACTATGTAGGAACAAGTTTGTATAGGTATTTCAAAGATGCCCAGAACTGAGCTAAACTTGGTATGTGTCCAACTCCTAGAAATAACTTCATGCCCCATCTCCCTTACTTCCAGCTAGTAAGGATCACATAATTCCTAACAAAGTTTTGACACAGATTCCCTTTTCGGGCATTCAGAGCATATAGCACGTTGCTGTAAGCAAGCACATTCTCATTCAAAGTTGCAAGTTACTATGTAGGAACAAGTTTGTATAGGTATTTCAAAGATGCCCAGAACTGAGCTAAACTTGGTATGTGTCCAACTCCTAGAAATAACTTCATGCCCCATCTCCCTTACTTCCAGCTAGTAAGGATCACATAATTCCTAACAAAGTTTTGACACAGATTCCCAATTCGTGCATTCAGAACATATAGCACGTTGCTGTAAGCAAGCACAATCTCATTCAAAGTTGCAAGTTACTATGTAGGAACAAGTTTGTATAGGTATTTAAAAGATGCCCAGAACTGTGCTAAACTTGGTTTGTGTCCAACTCCTAGTAATACCTTCATGCCCCAACTCACTTACTTCCAGCTCGTAAGGATCACATAATTCCTAACAAATTTTGACACAAATTCCCAATTCGGGCATTCAGAACATATAGCACGTTGCTGTAAGCAAGCACATTCTCATTCAAAGTTGCAAGTTACTATGTAGGAACAAGTTTGTATAGGTATTTCAAAGATGCCCAGAACTGAGCTAAACTTGGTATGTGTCCAACTCCTAGAAATAACTTCATGCCCCATCTCCCTTACTTCCAGCTAGTAGGTATCACATAATTCCTAACAAAGTTTTGACACATATTCCCAATTCGGGCATTCAGAACATATAGCACGTTGCTGTAAGCAAGCACATTCTCATTCAAAGTTGCAAGTTACTATGTAGGAACAAGTTTGTATAGGTATTTCAAAGATGCCCAGAACTGAGCTAAACTTGGTATCTGTCCAACTTCTAGAAATAACTTCATGCCCCATCAGCCTTACTTCCAGCTAGTAAGGATCACATAATTTCTAACAAAGTTTTGACACAGATTCCCAATTCGGGCATTCAGAACATATAGCACGTTGTTGTAAGCAAGCACATTTTCATTCAAAGTTGCAAGTTACTATGTAGGAACAAGTTTGTATAGGTATATCAAAGATGCCCAGAACTGAGCTAAACGTTGTATGTCTCCAACTCCTAGAAATAACTTCATGCCCCATCTCACTTACTTCCAGCTAGTGAGGATCACATAATTGCTAACGAAGTTTTGACACAGATTCCCAATTCGGGCATTCAGAACATATAGCACGTTGCTGTTTGCAAGCACATTCTCATTCAAAGTTGCAAGTTACTATGTAGGAACAAGTTTGTATAGGTATTTCAAAGATGCCCAGAACTGAGCTAAACTTGGTATGTCTCCAACTCCTAGAAATAACTTCATGCCCCAACTCCCTTACATCCAGCTCGTAAGGATCACATAATTCCTAGCAAATTTTGACACAGATTCCCAATTCGGGCATTAAGAACATATAGCACGTTGCTGTAAGCAAGCACATTCTCATTCAAAGTTGCAAGTTACTATGTAGGAACAAGTTTGTATAGGTATTTCAAAGATGCCCAGAACTGAGCTAAACGTTGTATGTCTCCAACGCCTAGAAATAACTTCATGTCCCATCTCCCTTACTTCCAGCTAGTAAGGATCACATAATTCCTAACAAAGTTTTGACACAGATTCCCAATTCGGGCATTCAGAACATATAGCACGTTGCTGTAAGCAAGCACATTCTCATTCAAAGTTGCAAGTTACTATGTAGGAACAAGTTTGTATAGGTATTTCAAAGATGCCCAGAACTGAGCTAAACGTTGTATGTCTCCAACTCCTAGAAATAACTTCATGCCCCATCTCACTTACTTACAGCTAGTAAGGATCACATAATTCCTAACAAAGTTTTGACAGAGATTCCCAATTCGGGCATTCAGAACATATAGCACGTTGCTGTAAGCAAGCACATTCTCATTCAAAGTTGCAAGTTACTATGTAGGAACAAGTTTGTATAGGTATTTCAAAGATGCCCAGAACTGAGCTAAACTTGGTATGTGTCCAACTCCTAGAAATAACTTCATGCCCCAACTCCCTTACTTCCAGCTAGTAAGGATCACATAATTCCTAACAAATTTTGACACAGATTCCCAATTCGGGCATTCAGAACATATAGCACGTTGCTGTAAGCAAGCACATTCTCATTCAAAGTTGCAAGTTACTATGTAGGAACAAGTTTGTATAGGTATTTCAAAGATGCCCAGAACTGAGCTAAACTTGGTATGTGTCCAACTCCTAGAAATAACTTCATGCCCCATCTCCCTTACTTCCAGCTAGTAATGATCACATAATTCCTAACAAAGTTTTGACACAGATTCCCAATTCGGGCATTCAGAACATATAGCACGTTGCTGTAAGCAAGCACATTCTCATTCAAAGTTGCTAGTTACTATGTAAGAACAAGTTTGTATAGGTATTTCAAAGATGCCCAGAACTGAGCTAAACTTGGTATGTGTCCAACTCCTAGAAATAATTTCATGCCCCATCTCACTTACTTCCAGCTAGTAAGGATCACATAATTCCTAACAAAGTTTTGACACAGATTCCCAATTCGGGCATTCAGATCATATAGCACGTTGCTGTAAGCAAGAACATTCTCATTCAAAGTTGCAAGTTACTATGTAGGAACAAGTTTGTATAGGTATTTCAAAGATGCCCAGAACTGAGCTAAACGTTGTATGACTCCAACTCCTAGAAATAACTTCATGCCCCATCTCCCTTACATCCAGCTAGTAAGGATCACATAATTCCTAACAAAGTTTTGACACAGATTCCCTTTTCGGGCATTCAGAGCATATAGCACGTTGCTGTAAGCAAGCACATTCTCATTCAAAGTTGCAAGTTAATATGTAGGAAAGTGTGTATAGATATTTCAAAGATGCCCAGAACTGTGCTAAACTTGGTATGTGTCCAACTCCTAGTAATACCTTCATGCCCCAACTCCGTGACTTCCAGCTAGTAAAAATCACATAATTCCTAACAAATTTTGACACAGATTCCCAATTCGGGCATTCAGAACTTATAGCACGTTGCTGTAAGCAAGCACATTCTCATTCAAAGTTGCAAGTTACTATGTAGGAACAAGTTTGTATAGGTATTTCAAAGATGCCCAGAACTGAGCTAAACGTTGTATGTCTCCAACTCCTAGAAATAACTTCATGCCCCATCTCACTTACTTCCAGCTAGTAAGGATCACATAATTCCTAACAAAGTTTTGACACAGATTCCCAATTCGGGCATTCAGAACATATAGCAAGTTGCTGTAAGCAAGCACATTCTCATTCAAAGTTGCAAGTTACTATGTAGGACCAAGTTTGTATAGGTATTTCAAAGATGCCCAGAACTGAGCTAAACTTGGTATGTGTCCAACTTCTAGAAATACCTTCATGCCCCAACTCCCTTACTTCCAGCTAGTAAGGATCACATAATTTCTAACAAAGTTTTGACACAGATTCCCTATTCGGGCATTCAGAACATATAGCACGTTGCTGTAAGCAAGCACATTCTCATTCAAAGTTGCAAGTTACTATGTAGGAACAAGTTTGTATAGGTATTTCAAAGATGCCCAGAACTGAGCTAAACGTTGTATGTCTCCAACTCCTAGAAATAACTTCATGCCCCATCTCACTTACTTCCAGCTAGTAAGGATCACATAATTCGTAACGAAGTTTTGACCCAGATTCCAAATTCGGGCATTCAGAACATATAGCACGTTGCTGTATGCAAGCACATTCTCATTCAAAGTTGCAAGTTACTATGTAGGAACAAGTTTGTATAGGTATTTCAAAGATGCCCAGAACTGAGCTAAACTTGGTATGTGTCCAACTCCTAGAAATACCTTCATGCCCCAACTCCCTTACTTCCAGCTAGTAAGGATCACATAATTCCTAACAAATTTTGACACAGATTCCCAATTCGGGCATTCAGAACATATAGCACGTTGCTGTAAGCAAGCACATTCTCATTCAAAGTTGCAAGTTACTATGTAGGAACAAGTTTGTATAGGTATTTCAAAGATGCCCAGAACTGAGCTAAACTTGGTATGTGTCCAACTCCTAGAAATAACTTCATGCCCCATCTCCCTTACTTCCAGCTAGTAAGGATCACATAATTCCTAACAAAGTTTTGACACAGATTCCCAATTCGGGCATTCAGAACATATAGCACGTTGCTGTAAGCAAGCACATTCTCATTCAAAGTTGCAAGTTACTATGTAAGAACAAGTTTGTATAGGTATTTCAAAGATGCCCAGAACTGAGCTAAACTTGGTATGTGTCCAACTCCTAGAAATAATTTCATGCCCCATCTCACTTACTTCCAGCTAGTAAGGATCACATAATTCCTAACAAAGTTTTGACACAGATTCCCAATTCGGGCATTCAGATCATATAGCACGTTGCTGTAAGCAAGAACATTCTCATTCAAAGTTGCAAGTTACTATGTAGGAACAAGTTTGTATAGGTATTTCAAAGATGCCCAGAACTGAGCTAAACGTTGTATGACTCCAACTCCTAGAAATAACTTCATGCCCCATCTCCCTTACATCCAGCTAGTAAGGATCACATAATTCCTAACAAAGTTTGACACAGATTCCCTTATCGGGCATTCAGAGCATATAGCACGTTGCTGTAAGCAAGCACATTCTCATTCAAAGTTGCAAGTTAATATGTAGGAACAAGTTTGTATAGATATTTCAAAGATGCCCAGAACTGTGCTAAACTTGGTATGTGTCCAACTCCTAGTAATACCTTTATGCCCCAACTCCGTGACTTCCAGCTAGTAAAAATCACATAATTCCTAACAAATTTTGACACAGATTCCCAATTCGGGCATTCAGAACTTATAGCACGTTGCTGTAAGCAAGCACATTCTCATTCAAAGTTGCAAGTTACTATGTAGGAACAAGTTTGTATAGGTATTTCAAAGATGACCAGAACTGTGCTAAACTTGGTTTGTGTCCAACTCCTAGAAATACCTTCATGCCCCAACTCCCTTACTTCCAGCTCGTAAGGATCACATAATTCCTAACAAATTTTGACACAAATTCCCAATTCGGGCATTCAGAACATATAGCACGTTGCTGTAAGCAAGCACATTCTCATTCAAAGTTGCAAGTTACTATGTAGGAATAAGTTTGTATAGGTATTTCAATGATGCCCAGAACTGAGCTAAACTTGGTCTGTGTCCAACTCCTAGAAATAACTTCATGCCCCATCTCCCTTACATCCAGCTAGTAAGGATCACATAATTCCTAACAAAGTTTTGACACAGATTCCCTTTTCGGGCATTCAGAGCATATAGCACGTTGCTGTAAGCAAGCACATTCTCATTCAAAGTTGCAAGTTAATATGTAGGAAAGTGTGTATAGATATTTCAAAGATGCCCAGAACTGTGCTAAACTTGGTATGTGTCCAACTCCTAGTAATACCTTCATGCCCCAACTCCGTGACTTCCAGCTAGTAAAAATCACATAATTCCTAACAAATTTTGACACAGATTCCCAATTCGGGCATTCAGAACTTATAGCACGTTGCTGTAAGCAAGCACATTCTCATTCAAAGTTGCAAGTTACTATGTAGGAACAAGTTTGTATAGGTATTTCAAAGATGCCCAGAACTGAGCTAAACGTTGTATGTCTCCAACTCCTAGAAATAACTTCATGCCCCATCTCACTTACTTCCAGCTAGTAAGGATCACATAATTCGTAACGAAGTTTTGACCCAGATTCCCAATTCGGGCATTCAGAACATATAGCACGTTGCTGTATGCAAGCACATTCTCATTCAAAGTTGCAAGTTACTATGTAGGAACAAGTTTGTATAGGTATTTCAAAGATGCCCAGAACTGAGCTAAACTTGGTATGTGTCCAACTCCTAGAAATACCTTCATGCCCCAACTCCCTTACTTCCAGCTAGTAAGGATCACATAATTCCTAACAAATTTTGACACAGATTCCCAATTCGGGCATTCAGAACATATAGCACGTTGCTGTAAGCAAGCACATTCTCATTCAAAGTTGCAAGTTACTATGTAGGAACAAGTTTGTATAGGTATTTCAAAGATGCCCAGAACTGAGCTAAACTTGGTATGTGTCCAACTCCTAGAAATAACTTCATGCCCCATCTCCCTTACTTCCAGCTAGTAAGGATCACATAATTCCTAACAAAGTTTTGACACAGATTCCCAATTCGGGCATTCAGAACATATAGCACGTTGCTGTAAGCAAGCACATTCTCATTCAAAGTTGCAAGTTACTATGTAAGAACAAGTTTGTATAGGTATTTCAAAGATGCCCAGAACTGAGCTAAACTTGGTATGTGTCCAACTCCTAGAAATAATTTCATGCCCCATCTCACTTACTTCCAGCTAGTAAGGATCACATAATTCCTAACAAAGTTTTGACACAGATTCCCAATTCGGGCATTCAGATCATATAGCACGTTGCTGTAAGCAAGCACATTCTCATTCAAAGTTGCAAGTTACTATGTAGGAACAAGTTTGTATAGGTATTTCAAAGATGCCCAGAACTGAGCTAAACTTGGTATGTGTCCAACTCCTAGAAATAACTTCATGCCCCATCTCCCTTACTTCCAGCTAGTAAGGATCACATAATTCCTAACAAAGTTTTGACACAGATTCCCAATTCGGGCATTCAGAACATATAGCACGTTGCTGCAAGCAAGCACATTCTCATTCAAAGTTGCAAGTTACTATGTAGGTATTTCAAAGATGCCCAGAACTGAGCTAAACTTGGTATGTCTCCAACTCCTAGAAATAACTTCATACCCCAACTCCCTTACTTCCAGCTAGTAAGGATCACATAATTCCTAACAAAGTTTTGACACAGATTCCCAATTCGGGCATTCAGAACATATAGCACGTTGCTGTCAGCAAGCACATTCTCATTCAAAGATGCAAGTTACTATGTAGGAACAAGTTTGTATAGGTATTTCAAAGATGCCCAGAACAGAGCTAAACTTGGTATGTCTCCAACTCCTAGAAATAACTTCATGCCCCATCTCCCTTACTTGCAGCTAGTAAGGATCCCATAATTCCTAACAAAGTTTTGACACAGATTCCCAATTCGGGCATTAAGAACATATAGCACGTTGCTGTAAGCAAGCACATTCTCATTCAAAGTTGCAAGTTACTATGTAGGAACAAGTTTGTATGGGTATTTCAAAGATGCCCAGAACTGAGCTAAACTTGGTATGTGTCCAACTCCTAGAAATAATTTCATGCCCCATCTCACTTACTTCCAGCTAGTAAGGATCACATAATTCCTAACAAAGTTTTGACACAGATTCCCAATTCGGGCATTCAGATCATATAGCACGTTGCTGTAAGCAAGAACATTCTCATTCAAAGTTGCAAGTTACTATGTAGGAACAAGTTTGTATAGGTATTTCAAAGATGCCCAGAACTGAGCTAAACGTTGTATGACTCCAACTCCTAGAAATAACATCATGCCCCATCTCCCTTACATCCAGCTAGTAAGGATCACATAATTCCTAACAAAGTTTTGACACAGATTCCCTTTTCGGGCATTCAGAGCATATAGCACGTTGCTGTAAGCAAGCACATTCTCATTCAAAGTTGCAAGTTAATATGTAGGAAAGTGTGTATAGATATTTCAAAGATGCCCAGAACTGTGCTAAACTTGGTATGTGTCCAACTCCTAGTAATACCTTCATGCCCCAACTCCGTGACTTCCAGCTAGTAAAAATCACATAATTCCTAACAAATTTTGACACAGATTCCCAATTCGGGCATTCAGAACTTATAGCACGTTGCTGTAAGCAAGCACATTCTCATTCAAAGTTGCAAGTTACTATGTAGGAACAAGTTTGTATAGGTATTTCAAAGATGCCCAGAACTGAGCTAAACTTGGTATGTGTCCAACTCCTAGAAATAACTTCATGCCCCATCTCCCTTCCTTCCAGCTAGTAAGGATCACATAATTCATAACAAAGTTTTGACACAGATTCCGAATTCTGGCATTCAGAACATATAGCAAGTTGCTGTAAGCAAGCACATTCTCATTCAAAGTTGCAAGTTACTATGTAGGAACAAGTTTGTATAGGTATTTCAAAGATGCCCAGAACTGTGCTAAACTTGGTTTGTGTCCAACTCCTAGAAATACCTTCATGCCCCAACTCCCTTACTTCCAGCTCGTAAGGATCACATAATTCCTAACAAATTTTGACACAAATTCCCAATTCGGGCATTCAGAACATATAGCACGTTGCTGTAAGCAAGCACATTCTCATTCAAAGTTGCAAGTTACTATGTAGGAATAAGTTTGTATAGGTATTTCAAAGATGCCCAGAACTGAGCTAAACTTGGTCTGTGTCCAACTCCTAGAAATAACTTCATGCCCCATCTCCCTTACTTCCAGCTAGTAAGGATCACATAATGCCTAACAAAGTTTTGACACATATTCCCAATTCGGGCATTCAGAACATATAGCACGTTGCTGTAAGCAAGCACATTCTCATTCAAAGATGCAAGTTACTATGTAGGAACAAGTTTGTATAGGTATTTCAAAGATGCCCAGAACTGAGCTAAACTTGGTATGTGTCCAACTCCTAGAAATAACTTCATGCCCCATCTCCCTTATTTCCAGCTCGTAAGGATCACATAATTCCTAACAAAGATTTGACACAGATTCCCAATTCGGGCATTCAGAACATATAGCACGTTGCTGCAAGCAAGCACATTCTCATTCAAAGTTGCAAGTTACTATGTAGGAACAAGTTTTTACAGGTATTTCAAAGATGCCCAGAACTGAGCTAAACTTGGTATGTCTCCAACTCCTAGAAATAACTTCATTCCCCATTTCCCTTACTTCCAGCTCGTAAGGATCACATAATCCTAACAAAGTTTTGACACAGATTCCCAATTCGGGCATTCAGAACATATAGCACGTTGCTGTAAGCAAGCACATTCTCATTCAAAGTTGCAAGTTACTATGTAGGAACAAGTTTGTATAGGTATTTCAAAGATGCCCAGAACTGAGCTAAACTTGGTATCTGTCCAACTCCTAGAAATAACTTCATGCCCCATCTCCCTTACTTCCAGCTAGTAAGGATCACATAATTCCTAACAAAGTTTTGACACAGATTCCCAATTCGGGCATTCAGAACATATAGCACGTTGCTGTAAGCAAGCACATTCTCATTCAAAGTTGCAAGTTACTATGTAAGAACAAGTTTGTATAGGTATTTCAAAGATGCCCAGAACTGAGCTAAACTTGGTATGTGTCCAACTCCTAGAAATAATTTCATGCCCCATCTCACTTACTTCCAGCTAGTAAGGATCACATAATTCCTAACAAAGTTTTGACACAGATTCCCAATTCGGGCATTCAGATCATATAGCACGTTGCTGTAAGCAAGAACATTCTCATTCAAAGTTGCAAGTTACTATGTAGGAACAAGTTTGTATAGGTATTTCAAAGATGCCCAGAACTGAGCTAAACGTTGTATGACTCCAACTCCTAGAAATAACTTCATGCCCCATCTCCCTTACATCCAGCTAGTAAGGATCACATAATTCCTAACAAAGTTTGACACAGATTCCCTTATCGGGCATTCAGAGCATATAGCACGTTGCTGTAAGCAAGCACATTCTCATTCAAAGTTGCAAGTTAATATGTAGGAACAAGTTTGTATAGATATTTCAAAGATGCCCAGAACTGTGCTAAACTTGGTATGTGTCCAACTCCTAGTAATACCTTTATGCCCCAACTCCGTGACTTCCAGCTAGTAAAAATCACATAATTCCTAACAAATTTTGACACAGATTCCCAATTCGGGCATTCAGAACTTATAGCACGTTGCTGTAAGCAAGCACATTCTCATTCAAAGTTGCAAGTTACTATGTAGGAACAAGTTTGTATAGGTATTTCAAAGATGACCAGAACTGTGCTAAACTTGGTTTGTGTCCAACTCCTAGAAATACCTTCATGCCCCAACTCCCTTACTTCCAGCTCGTAAGGATCACATAATTCCTAACAAATTTTGACACAAATTCCCAATTCGGGCATTCAGAACATATAGCACGTTGCTGTAAGCAAGCACATTCTCATTCAAAGTTGCAAGTTACTATGTAGGAATAAGTTTGTATAGGTATTTCAATGATGCCCAGAACTGAGCTAAACTTGGTCTGTGTCCAACTCCTAGAAATAACTTCATGCCCCATCTCCCTTACATCCAGCTAGTAAGGATCACATAATTCCTAACAAAGTTTTGACACAGATTCCCTTTTCGGGCATTCAGAGCATATAGCACGTTGCTGTAAGCAAGCACATTCTCATTCAAAGTTGCAAGTTAATATGTAGGAAAGTGTTTATAGATATTTCAAAGATGCCCAGAACTGTGCTAAACTTGGTATGTGTCCAACTCCTAGTAATACCTTCATGCCCCAACTCCGTGACTTCCAGCTAGTAAAAATCACATAATTCCTAACAAATTTTGACACAGATTCCCAATTCGGGCATTCAGAACTTACAGCACGTTGCTGTAAGCAAGCACATTCTCATTCAAAGTTGCAAGTTACTATGTAGGAACAAGTTTGTATAGGTATTTCAAAGATGCCCAGAACTGAGCTGAACGTTGTATGTCTCCAACTCCTAGAAATAACTTCATGCCCCATCTCACTTACTTCCAGCTAGTAAGGATCACATAATTCGTAACGAAGTTTTGACCCAGATTCCCAATTCGGGCATTCAGAACATATAGCACGTTGCTGTATGCAAGCACATTCTCATTCAAAGTTGCAAGTTACTATGTAGGAACAAGTTTGTATAGGTATTTCAAAGATGCCCAGAACTGAGCTAAACTTGGTATGTGTCCAACTCCTAGAAATACCTTCATGCCCCAACTCCCTTACTTCCAGCTAGTAAGGATCACATAATTCCTAACAAATTTTGACACAGATTCCCAATTCGGGCATTCAGAACATATAGCACGTTGCTGTAAGCAAGCACATTCTCATTCAAAGTTGCAAGTTACTATGTAGGAACAAGTTTGTATAGGTATTTCAAAGATGCCCAGAACTGAGCAAAACTTGGTATGTGTCCAACTCCTAGAAATAACTTCATGCCCCATCTCCCTTACTTCCAGCTAGTAAGGATCACATAATTCCTAACAAAGTTTTGACACAGATTCCCAATTCGGGCATTCAGAACATATAGCACGTTGCTGTAAGCAAGCACATTCTCATTCAAAGTTGCAAGTTACTATGTAAGAACAAGTTTGTATAGGTATTTCAAAGATGCCCAGAACTGAGCTAAACTTGGTATGTGTCCAACTCCTAGAAATAATTTCATGCCCCATCTCACTTACTTCCAGCTAGTAAGGATCACATAATTCCTAACAAAGTTTTGACACAGATTCCCAATTCGGGCATTCAGATCATATAGCACGTTGCTGTAAGCAAGAACATTCTCATTCAAAGTTGCAAGTTACTATGTAGGAACAAGTTTGTATAGGTATTTCAAAGATGCCCAGAACTGAGCTAAACGTTGTATGACTCCAACTCCTAGAAATACCTTCATGCCCCATCTCCCTTACTTCCAGCTAGTAAGGATCACATAATTCCTAACAAAGTTTTGACACAGATTCCCAATTCGATCATTCAGAACATATAGCACGTTGCTGCAAGCAAGCACATTCTCATTCAAAGTTGCAAGTTACTATGTAGGAACAAGTTTTTACAGGTATTTCAAAGATGCCCAGAACTGAGCTAAACTTGGTATGTCTCCAACTCCTAGAAATAACTTCATTCCCCATTTCCCTTACTTCCAGCTCGTAAGGATCACATATTCCTAACAAAGTTTTGACACAGATTCCCAATTCGGGCATTCAGAACATATAGCACGTTGCTGTAAGCAAGCACATTCTCATTCAAAGTTGCAAGTTACTATGTAGGAACAAGTTTGTATAGATATTTCAAAGATGCCCAGAACTGAGCTAAACTTGGTATCTGTCCAACTCCTAGAAATACCTTCATGCCCCAACTCCCTTACTTCCATCTAGTAAGGATCACATAATTTCTACCAAAGTTTTGACACAGATTCCCTATTCGGGCATTCAGAACATATAGCACGTTGCTGTAAGCAAGCACATTCTCATTTAAAGTTGCAAGTTACTATGTAGGAACAAGTTTGTATAGGTATTTCAAAGATGCCCAGAACTGAGCTACACGTTGTATGTCTCCAACTCCTAGAAATAACTTCATGCCCCATCTCACTTACTTCCAGCTAGTAAGGATCACATAATTCCTAACAAAGTTTTGACACAGATTCCCAATTCGGGCATTCAGAACATATAGCACGTTGCTGTAAGCAAGCACATTCTCATTCAAAGTTGCAAGTTACTATGTAGGAACAAGTTTGTATAGGTATTTCAAAGATGCCCAGAACTGTGCTAAACTTGGTATGTGTCCAACTCCTAGAAATACCTTCATGCCCCAACTCCCTTACTTCCAGCTAGTAAGGATCACATAATTCCTAACAAATTTTGACACAGATTCCCAATTCGGGCATTCAGAACATATAGCACGTTGCTGCAAGCAAGCACATTCTCATTCAAAGTTGCAAGTTACTATGTAGGAACAAGTTTGTATAGGTATTTCAAAGATGCCCAGAACTGAGCTAAACTTGGTATCTGTCCAACTCCTAGAAATAACTTCATGCCCCATCTCCCTTACTTCCAGCTCGTAAGGATCACATAATTCCTAACAAAGTTTTGACACAGATTCCCAATTCGGGCATTAAGAACATATAGCACGTTGCTGTAGGCAAGCACATTCTCATTCAAAGTTGCAAGTTACTATGTAGGAACAAGTTTGTATACGTATTTCAAAGATGCCCAGAACTGAGCTAAACTTGGTATGTGTCCAACTCCTAGAAATAATTTCATGCCCCATCTCACTTACTTCCAGCTAGTAAGGATCACATAATTCCTACCAAAGTTTTGACACAGATTCCCAATTCGGGCATTCAGAACATATAGCACGTTGCTGTAAGCAAGCACATTCTCATTCAATGTTGCAAGTTACTATGTAGGAACAAGTTTGTATAGGTATTTCAAAGATGCCCAGAACTGAGCTAAACTTGGTATGTCTCCAACTCCTAGAAATACCTTGATGCCCCATCTCACTTACTTCCAGCTAGTAAGGATCACATAATTCCTAACAAAGTTTTGACACAGATTCCCAATTCGGGCATTCAGAACATATAGCACGTTGCTGCAAACAATGACATTCTCATTCAAAGTTGCAAGTTACTATGTAGGAACAAGTTTGTATAGGTATTTCAAAGATGCCCAGAACTGAGCTAAACTTGGTATGTGTCCAACTCCTAGAAATATCTTCATGCCCCATCTCCCTTACTTCCAGCTAGTAAGGATCACATAATTCCTAACAAAGTTTTGACACAGATTCCCAATTCGGGCATTCAGAACATATAGCACGTTGCTGTAAGCAAGCACATTCTCATTCAAAGTTGCAAGTTACTATGTAGGAACAAGTTTGTATAGGTATTTCAAAGATGCCCAGAACTGAGCTAAACTTGGTATGTGTCCAACTCCTAGAAATAACTTGATCCCCCAACTCCCTTACTTCCAGCTCGTAAGGATCACATAATTCCTAACAAATTTTGACACAGATTCCCAATTCGTGCATTCAGAACATATAGCACGTTGCTGCAAGCAAGCACTTTCTCATTCAAAGTTGCAAGTTAATATGTAGGAACAAGTTTGTATAGGTATTTCAAAGATGCCCAGAACTCAGCTAAACTTGGTATCTGTCCAACTCCTAGAAATACCTTCATGCCCCAACTCCCTTAATTCCATCTAGTAAGGATCACATAATTTCTACCAAAGTTTTGACACAAATTCCCTAGTCGGGCATTCAGAACATATAGCACGTTGCTGTAAGCAAGCACATTCTCATTTAAAGTTGCAAGTTACTATGTAGGAACAAGTTTGTATAGGTATTTCAAAGATGCCCAGAACTGAGCTAAACGTTGTATGTCTCCAACTCCTAGAAATAACTTCATGCCCCATCTCACTTTCTTCCAGCTAGTAACGATCACATAATTCCTAAAAAATTTTGACACAGATTCCCAATTCGGGCATTCAGAACATATAGCACGTTGCTGTAAGCAAGCACATTCTCATTCAAAGTTGCAAGTTACTATGTAGGAACAAGTTTGTATAGGTATTTCAAAGATGCCCAGAACTGAGCTAAACGTGGTATGTCTCCAACTCCTAGAAATAACTTCATGCCCCATCTCCCTTACTTCCAGTTAGTAAGGATCACATAATTCCTAACAAAGTTTTGACACAGATTCCCAATTCGGTCACTCAGAACATATAGCACGTTGTTGTAAGCAAGCACATTCTCATTCAAAGTTGCAAGTTACTATGTAGGAACAAGTTTGTATAGGTATTTCAAAGATGCCCAGAACTGTGCTAAACTTGGTATGTGTCCAACTCCTAGAAATAACTTCATGCCCCAACTCCCTTACTTCCAGCTAGTAAGGATCACATAATTCCTAACAAATTTTGACACAGATTCCCAATTCGGGCATTCAGAACATGTAGCACGTTGCTGTAAGCAAGCACATTCTCATTCAAAGTTGCAAGTTACTATGTAGGAACAAGTTTGTATAGGTATTTCAAAGATGCCCAGAACTGAGCTAAACTTGGTATGTGTCCAACTCCTAGAAATAACTTCATGCCCCATCTCCCTTACTTCCAGCTAGTAAGGATCACATAATTCCTAACAAAGTTTTGACACAGATTCCCAATTCGGGCATTCAGAACATATAGCACGTTGCTGCAAGCAAGCACATTCTCATTCAAAGTTGCAAGTTACTATGTAGGTATTTCAAAGATGCCCAGAACTGAGCTAAACTTGGTATGTCTCCAACTCCTAGAAATAACTTCATACCCCAACTCCCTTACTTCCAGCTAGTAAGGATCACATAATTCCTAACAAAGTTTTGACACAGATTCCCAATTCGGGCATTCAGAACATATAGCACGTTGCTGTCAGCAAGCACATTCTCATTCAAAGATGCAAGTTACTATGTAGGAACAAGTTTGTATAGGTATTTCAAAGATGCCCAGAACAGAGCTAAACTTGGTATGTCTCCAACTCCTAGAAATAACTTCATGCCCCATCTCCCTTACTTGCAGCTAGTAAGGATCCCATAATTCCTAACAAAGTTTTGACACAGATTCCCAATTCGGGCATTAAGAACATATAGCACGTTGCTGTAAGCAAGCACATTCTCATTCAAAGTTGCAAGTTACTATGTAGGAACAAGTTTGTATGGGTATTTCAAAGATGCCCAGAACTGAGCTAAACTTGGTATGTGTCCAACTCCTAGAAATAATTTCATGCCCCATCTCACTTACTTCCAGCTAGTAAGGATCACATAATTCCTAACAAAGTTTTGACACAGATTCCCAATTCGGGCATTCAGATCATATAGCACGTTGCTGTAAGCAAGAACATTCTCATTCAAAGTTGCAAGTTACTATGTAGGAACAAGTTTGTATAGGTATTTCAAAGATGCCCAGAACTGAGCTAAACGTTGTATGACTCCAACTCCTAGAAATAACATCATGCCCCATCTCCCTTACATCCAGCTAGTAAGGATCACATAATTCCTAACAAAGTTTTGACACAGATTCCCTTTTCGGGCATTCAGAGCATATAGCACGTTGCTGTAAGCAAGCACATTCTCATTCAAAGTTGCAAGTTAATATGTAGGAAAGTGTGTATAGATATTTCAAAGATGCCCAGAACTGTGCTAAACTTGGTATGTGTCCAACTCCTAGTAATACCTTCATGCCCCAACTCCGTGACTTCCAGCTAGTAAAAATCACATAATTCCTAACAAATTTTGACACAGATTCCCAATTCGGGCATTCAGAACTTATAGCACGTTGCTGTAAGCAAGCACATTCTCATTCAAAGTTGCAAGTTACTATGTAGGAACAAGTTTGTATAGGTATTTCAAAGATGCCCAGAACTGAGCTAAACTTGGTATGTGTCCAACTCCTAGAAATAACTTCATGCCCCATCTCCCTTCCTTCCAGCTAGTAAGGATCACATAATTCATAACAAAGTTTTGACACAGATTCCCAATTCTGGCATTCAGAACATATAGCAAGTTGCTGTAAGCAAGCACATTCTCATTCAAAGTTGCAAGTTACTATGTAGGAACAAGTTTGTATAGGTATTTCAAAGATGCCCAGAACTGTGCTAAACTTGGTTTGTGTCCAACTCCTAGAAATACCTTCATGCCCCAACTCCCTTACTTCCAGCTCGTAAGGATCACATAATTCCTAACAAATTTTGACACAAATTCCCAATTCGGGCATTCAGAACATATAGCACGTTGCTGTAAGCAAGCACATTCTCATTCAAAGTTGCAAGTTACTATGTAGGAATAAGTTTGTATAGGTATTTCAAAGATGCCCAGAACTGAGCTAAACTTGGTCTGTGTCCAACTCCTAGAAATAACTTCATGCCCCATCTCCCTTACTTCCAGCTAGTAAGGATCACATAATGCCTAACAAAGTTTTGACACATATTCCCAATTCGGGCATTCAGAACATATAGCACGTTGCTGTAAGCAAGCACATTCTCATTCAAAGATGCAAGTTACTATGTAGGAACAAGTTTGTATAGGTATTTCAAAGATGCCCAGAACTGAGCTAAACTTGGTATGTGTCCAACTCCTAGAAATAACTTCATGCCCCATCTCCCTTACTTCCAGCTTGTAAGGATCACATAATTCCTAACAAAGATTTGACACAGATTCCCAATTCGGGCATTCAGAACATATAGCACGTTGCTGCAAGCAAGCACATTCTCATTCAAAGTTGCAAGTTACTATGTAGGAACAAGTTTTTACAGGTATTTCAAAGATGCCCAGAACTGAGCTAAACTTGGTATGTCTCCAACTCCTAGAAATAACTTCATTCCCCATTTCCCTTACTTCCAGCTCGTAAGGATCACATAATCCTAACAAAGTTTTGACACAGATTCCCAATTCGGGCATTCAGAACATATAGCACGTTGCTGTAAGCAAGCACATTCTCATTCAAAGTTGCAAGTTACTATGTAGGAAGAAGTTTGTATAGGTATTTCAAAGATGCCCAGAACTGAGCTAAACTTGGTATGTGTCCAACTCCTAGAAATACCTTCATGCCCCAACTCCCTTACTTCCAGCTAGTAAGGATCACATAATTCCTAACAAATTTTGACACAGATTCCCAATTCGGGCATTCAGAACATATAGCACGTTGCTGCAAGCAAGCACATTCTCATTCAAAGTTGCAAGTTACTATGTAGGAACAAGTTTGTATAGGTATTTCAAAGATGCCCAGAACTGAGCTAAACTTGGTATCTGTCCAACTCCTAGAAATAACTTCATGCCCCATCTCCCTTACTTCCAGCTCGTAAGGATCACATAATTCCTAACAAAGTTTTGACACAGATTCCCAATTCGGGCATTAAGAACATATAGCACGTTGCTGTAAGCAAGCACATTCTCATTCAAAGTTGCAAGTTACTATGTAGGAACAAGTTTGTATAGGTATTTCAAAGATGCCCAGAACTGAGCTAAACTTGGTATGTGTCCAACTCCTAGAAATAATTTCATGCCCCATCTCACTTACTTCCAGCTAGTAAGGATCACATAATTCCTACCAAAGTTTTGACACAGATTCCCAATTCGGGCATTCAGAACATATAGCACGTTGCTGTAAGCAAGCACATTCTCATTCAATGTTGCAAGTTACTATGTAGGAACAAGTTTGTATAGGTATTTCAAAGATGCCCAGAACTGAGCTAAACTTGGTATGTCTCCAACTCCTAGAAATACCTTGATGCCCCATCTCACTTACTTCCAGCTAGTAAGGATCACATAATTCCTAACAAAGTTTTGACACAGATTCCCAATTCGGGCATTCAGAACATATAGCACGTTGCTGCAAACAATGACATTCTCATTCAAAGTTGCAAGTTACTATGTAGGAACAAGTTTGTATAGGTATTTCAAAGATGCCCAGAACTGAGCTAAACTTGGTATGTGTCCAACTCCTAGAAATATCTTCATGCCCCATCTCCCTTACTTCCAGCTAGTAAGGATCACATAATTCCTAACAAAGTTTTGACACAGATTCCCAATTCGGGCATTCAGAACATATAGCACGTTGCTGTAAGCAAGCACATTCTCATTCAAAGATGCAAGTTACTATGTAGGAACAAGTTTGTATAGGTATTTCAAAGATGCCCAGAACTGAGCTAAACTTGGTATGTGTCCAACTCCTAGAAATAACTTCATCCCCCAACTCCCTTACTTCCAGCTCGTAAGGATCACATAATTCCTAACAAATTTTGACACAGATTCCCAATTCGTGCATTCAGAACATATAGCACGTTGCTGCAAGCAAGCACTTTCTCATTCAAAGTTGCAAGTTAATATGTAGGAACAAGTTTGTATAGGTATTTCAAAGATGCCCAGAACTCAGCTAAACTTAGTATGTGTCCAACTCCTAGAAATAACTTCATGCCCCATCTCCCTTACTTCCAGCTAGTAAGGATCACATAATTCCTAACAAAGTTTTGACACAGATTCCCAATTCGGGCATTCAGAACATATAGCACGTTGCTGCAAGCAAGCACATTCTCATTCAAAGATGCAAGTTACTATGTAGGAACAAGTTTGTATAGGTATTTCAAAGATGCCCAGAACTGAGCTAAACTTGGTATGTGTCCAACTCCTAGAAATAACTTCATGTCCCATCTCCCTTACTTCCAGCTAGTAAGGATCACATAATTGCTAACAAAGTTTTGACACAGATTCCCAATTCGGGCATTCAGAACATATAGCACGTTGCTGCAAGCAAGCACATTCTCTTTGAAAGTTGCAAGTTACTATGTAGGAACAAGTTTGTATAGATATTTCAAAGATGCCCACAACTGAGCTAAACTTGGTAACTGTCCAACTCCTAGAAATACCTTCATGCCCCAACTCCCTTAATTCCATCTAGTAAGGATCACATAATTTCTACCAAAGATTTGACACAAATTCCCTATTCGGGCATTCAGAACATATAGCACGTTGCTGTAAGCAAGCACATTCTCATTTAAAGTTGCAAGTTACTATGTAGGAACAAGTTTGTATAGGTATTTCAAAGATGCCCAGAACTGAGCTAAACGTTGTATGTCTCCAACTCCTAGAAATAACTTCATGCCCAATCTCACTTTCTTCCAGCTAGTAAGGATCACATAATTCCTAACAAATTTTGACACAGATTCCCAATTCGGGCATTCAGAACATATAGCACGTTGCTGTAAGCAAGCACATTCTCATTCAAAGTTGCAAGTTACTATGTAGGAACAAGTTTGTATAGGTATTTCAAAGATGCCCAGAACTGTGCTAAACTTGGTATGTGTCCAACTCCTAGAAATACCTTCATGCCCCAACTCCCTTACTTCCAGCTAGTAAGGATCACATAATTCCTAACAAATTTTGACACAGATTCCCAATTCGTGCATTCAGAACATATAGCACGTTGCTGCAAGCAAGCACTTTCTCATTCAAAGTTGCAAGTTAATATGTAGGAACAAGTTTGTATAGGTATTTCAAAGATGCCCAGAACTCAGCTAAACTTAGTATGTGTCCAACTCCTAGAAATAACTTCATGCCCCATCTCCCTTACTTCCAGCTAGTAAGGATCACATAATTCCTAACAAAGTTTTGACACAGATTCCCAATTCGGGCATTCAGAACATATAGCACGTTGCTGCAAGCAAGCACATTCTCATTCAAAGATGCAAGTTACTATGTAGGAACAAGTTTGTATAGGTATTTCAAAGATGCCCAGAACTGAGCTAAACTTGGTATGTGTCCAACTCCTAGAAATAACTTCATGTCCCATCTCCCTTACTTCCAGCTAGTAAGGATCACATAATTGCTAACAAAGTTTTGACACAGATTCCCAATTCGGGCATTCAGAACATATAGCACGTTGCTGCAAGCAAGCACATTCTCTTTGAAAGTTGCAAGTTACTATGTAGGAACAAGTTTGTATAGATATTTCAAAGATGCCCACAACTGAGCTAAACTTGGTAACTGTCCAACTCCTAGAAATACCTTCATGCCCCAACTCCCTTAATTCCATCTAGTAAGGATCACATAATTTCTACCAAAGATTTGACACAAATTCCCTATTCGGGCATTCAGAACATATAGCACGTTGCTGTAAGCAAGCACATTCTCATTTAAAGTTGCAAGTTACTATGTAGGAACAAGTTTGTATAGGTATTTCAAAGATGCCCAGAACTGAGCTAAACGTTGTATGTCTCCAACTCCTAGAAATAACTTCATGCCCAATCTCACTTTCTTCCAGCTAGTAAGGATCACATAATTCCTAACAAATTTTGACACAGATTCCCAATTCGGGCATTCAGAACATATAGCACGTTGCTGTAAGCAAGCACATTCTCATTCAAAGTTGCAAGTTACTATGTAGGAACAAGTTTGTATAGGTATTTCAAAGATGCCCAGAACTGTGCTAAACTTGGTATGTGTCCAACTCCTAGAAATACCTTCATGCCCCAACTCCCTTACTTCCAGCTAGTAAGGATCACATAATTCCTAACAAATTTTGACACAGATTCCCAATTCGGGCATTCAGAACATGTAGCACGTTGCTGTAAGCAAGCACATTCTCATTCAAATTTGCAAGTTACTATGTAGGTATTTCAAAGATGCCCAGAACTGAGCTAAACTTGGTATGTCTCCAACTCCTAGAAATAACTTCATGCCCCAACTCCCTTACTTCCAGCTAGTAAGGATCACATAATTCCTAACAAAGTTTTGACACAGATTCCCAATTCGGGCATTCAGAACATATAGCACGTTGCTGTCAGCAAGCACATTCTCATTCAAAGATGCAAGTTACTATGTAGGAACAAGTTTGTATAGGTATTTCAAAGATGCCCAGAACAGAGCTAAATTGGTAGGTCTCCAACTCCTAGAAATAACTTCATGCCCCATCTCCCTTACTTGCAGCTAGTAAGGATCCTATAATTCCTAACAAAGTTTTGACACAGATTCCCAATTCGGGCATTAAGAACATATAGCACGTTGCTGTAAGCAAGCACATTCTCATTCAAAGTTGCAAGTTACTATGTAGGAACAAGTTTGTATAGGTGTTTCAAAGATGCCCAGAACTGAGCTAAACTTGGTATGTGTCCAACTCCTAGAAATAACTTCATGCCCCATCTCCCTTACTTCCAGCTAGTAAGGATCACATAATTCCTAACAAAGTTTTGACACAGATTGCCAATTCGGGCATTCAGAACATATAGCACGTTGATGTAAGCAAGCAGATTCTCATTAAAGATGCAAGTTACTATGTAGGAACAAGTTTGTATAGGTATTTCAAAGATGCCCAGAACTGAGCTAAACTTGGTATGTGTCCAACTCCTAGAAATAACTTCATGCCCCATCTCCCTTACTTCCAGCTAGTAAGTATCACATAATTCCTAACAAAGTTTTGACACAGATTGCCAATTCGGGCATTCAGAACATATAGCACGTTGCTGTAAGCAAGCAGATTCTCATTCAAAGATGCAAGTTACTATGTAGGAACAAGTTTGTATAGGTATTTCAAAGATGCCCAGAACTGAGCTAAACTTGGTATGTGTCCAACTCATGGAAATAACTTCATGCCCCATCTCCCTTACTTCCAGCTAGTAAGGATCACATAATTCCTAACAAAGTTTTGACACAGATTGCCAATTCGGGCATTCAGAACATATAGCACGTTGCTGTAAGCAAGCACATTCTCATTCAAAGATGCAATTTACTATGTAGGAACAAGTTTGTATAGGTATTTCAAAGATGCCCAGAACTGAGCTAAACTTGGTATGTGTCCAACTCCTAGAAATAACTTCATGCCCCATCTCCCTAACTTCCAGCTAGTAAGGATCACATAATTCCTAACAAAGTTTTGACACAGATTCCCAATTCGGGCATTCAGAACATATAGCACGTTGCTGTAAGCAAGCACATTTTCATTCAAAGATGCAAGTTACTATGTAGGAACAAGTTTGTATAGGTATTTCAAAGACGCCCAGAACTGAGCTAAACTTGGTATGTGTCCAACTCCTAGAAATAACTTCATGCCCCATCTCCCTTACTTCCAGCTAGTAAGGATCACATAATTCCTAACAAAGTTTTGACACAGATTCCCAATTCGGGCATTCAGAACATATAGCACGTTGCTGTAAGCAAGCAGATTCTCATTCAAAGTTGCAAGTTACTATGTAGGAACAAGTTTGTATAGGTATTTCAAAGATGCCCAGAACTGAGCTAAACTTGGTATGTGTCCAACTCCTAGAAATAACTTCATGCCCCATCTCCCTTACTTCCAGCTAGTAAGGATCACATAATTCCTAACAAAGTTTTGACACAGATTTCCAATTCGGTCATTCAGAACATATAGCACGTTGCTGTAGGCAATCACATTCTCATTCAAAGTTGCAAGTTACTATGTAGGAACAAGTTTGTATAGGTATTTCAAAGATGCCCAGAACTGAGCTAAACTTGGTATGTGTCCAACTCCTAGAAATAACTTCATGCCCCATCTCCCTTACTTCCAGCTAGTAAGGATCACATAATTCCTAACAAAGTTTTGACACAGATTCCCAATTCGGGCATTCAGAACATATAGCACGTTGCTGTAAGCAAGCAGATTCTCATTCAAAGATGCAAGTTACTATGTAGGAACAAGTTTGTATAGGTATTTCAAAGATGCCCAGAACTGAGCTAAACTTGGTATGAGTCCAACTCCTAGAAATAACTTCATGCCCCATCTCCCTTACTTCCAGCTAGTAAGGATCACATAATTCCTAACAAAGTTTTGACACAGATTCCCAATTCGGGCATTCAGAACATATAGCACGTTGCTGTAAGCAAGCACATTCTCATTCAAAGATGCAAGTTACTATGTAGGAACAAGTTTGTATAGGTATTTCAAAGATGCCCAGAACTGAGCTAAACTTGGTATGTGTCCAACTCCTAGAAATAACTTCATGCCCCATCTCCCTTACTTCCAGCTAGTAAGGATCACATAATTCCTAACAAAGTTTTGACACAGATTCCCAATTCGGGCACTCAGAACATATAGCACGTTGCTGTAAGCAAGCAGATTCTCATTCAAAGTTGCAAGTTACTATGTAGGAACAAGTTTGTATAGGTATTTCAAAGATGCCCAGAACTGAGCTAAACTTGGTATGTGTCCAACTCCTAGAAATAACTTCATGCCCCATCTCCCTTACTTCCAGCTAGTAAGGATCACATAATTCCTAACAAAGATTTGACACAGATTCCCAATTCGGGCATTCAGAACATATAGCACGTTGCTGTAGGCAATCACATTCTCATTCAAAGTTGCAAGTTACTATGTAGGAACAAGTTTGTATAGGTATTTCAAAGATGCCCAGAACTGAGCTAAACTTGGTATGTCTCCAACTCCAAGAAATAACTTCATGCCCCATCTCCCTTACTTCGAGCTAGTACGGATCACATAATTCCTAACAAAGTTTTGACACAGATTGCCAATTCGGGCATTCAGAACATATAGCACGTTGCTGTAAGCAAGCACATTCTCATTCAAAGTTGCAAGTTACTATGTAGGAACAAGTTTGTATAGGTATTTCAAAGATGCCCAGAACTGAGCTAAACTTGGTATGTGTCCAACTCCTAGAAATAACTTCATGCCCCATCTCCCTTACTTCCAGCTAGTAAGGATCACATAATTCCTAACAAAGTTTTGACACAGATTCCCAATTCGGGCATTCAGAACATATAGCACGTTGCTGTAAGCAAGCAGATTCTCATTCAAAGATGCAAGTTACTATGTAGGAACAAGTTTGTATAGGTATTTCAAAGATGCCCAGAACTGAGCTAAACTTGGTATGTGTCCAACTCCTAGAAATAACTTCATGCCCCATCTCCCTTACTTCCAGCTAGTAAGGATCACATAATTCCTAACAAAGTTTTGACACAGATTCCCAATTCGGGCATTCAGAACATGTAGCACGTTGCTGTAAGCAAGCACATTTTCATTCAAAGTTGAAAGTTACTATGTAGGAACAAGTTTGTATAGGTATTTCAAAGATGCCCAGAACTGAGCTAAACTTGGTATGTGTCCAACTCCTAGAAATAACTTCATGCCCCATCTCCCTTACTTCCAGCTAGTAAGGATCACATAATTCCTAACAAAGTTTTGACACAGATTCCCAATTCGGGCATTCAGAACATATAGCACGTTGCTGTAAGCAAGCACATTCTCATTCAAAGATGCAAGTTACTATGTAGGAACAAGTTTGTATAGGTATTTCAAAGATGCCCAGAACTGAGCTAAACTTGGTATGTGTCCAACTCCTAGAAATAACTTCATGCCCCATCTCGCTTACTTCCAGCTAGTAAGGATCACATAATTCCTAACAAAGTTTTGACACAGATTGCCAATTTGGGCATTCAGAACATATAGCACGTTGCTGTAAGCAAGCACATTCTCATTAAAAGATGCAAGTTACTATGTAGGAACAAGTTTGTATAGGTATTTCAAAGATGCCCAGAACTGAGCTAAACTTGGTATGTGTCCAACTCCTAGAAATAACTTCATGCCCCATCTGCCTTACTTCCAGCTAGTAAGGATCACATAATTCCTAACAAAGTTTTGACACAGATTCACAATTCGGGCATTCAGAACATATAGCACGTTGCTGTAAGCAAGCACATTCTCATTCAAAGATGCAAGTTACTATGTAGGAACAAGTTTGTATAGGTATTTCAAAGATGCCCAGAACTGAGCTAAACTTGGTATGTGTCCAACTCCTAGAAATAACTTCATGCCCCATCTCCCTTACTTCCAGCTAGTAAGGATCACATAATTCCTAACAAAGTTTTGACACAGATTCCCAATTCGGGCATTCAGAACATATAGCACGTTGCTGTAAGCAAGCAGATTCTTATTCAAAGTTGCAAGTTACTATGTAGGAACAAGTTTGTATAGGTATTTCAAAGATGCCCAGAACTGAGCTAAACTTGGTATGTGTCCAACTCCTAGAAATAACTTCATGCCCCATCTCCCTTACTTCCAGCTAGTAAGGATCACATAATTCCTAACAAAGTTTTGACACAGATTCCCAATTCGGGCATTCAGAACATATAGCACGTTGCTGTAGGCAATCACATTCTCATTCAAAGTTGCAAGTTACTATGTAGGAACAAGTTTGTATAGGTATTTCAAAGATGCCCAGAACTGAGCTAAACTTGGTATGTCTCCAACTCCAAGAAATAACTTCATGCCCCATCTCCCTTACTTCCAGCTAGTACGGATCACATAATTCCTAACAAAGTTTTGACACAGATTGCCAATTCGGGCATTCAGAACATATAGCACGTTGCTGTAAGCAAGCACATTCTCATTCAAAGTTGCAAGTTACTATGTAGGAACAAGTTTGTATAGGTATTTCAAAGATGCCCAGAACTGAGCTAAACTTGGTATGTGTCCAACTCCTAGAAATAACTTCATGCCCCATCTCCCTTACTTCCAGCTAGTAAGGATCACATAATTCCTAACAAAGTTTTGACACAGATTCCCAATTCGGGCATTCAGAACATATAGCACGTTGCTGTAAGCAAGCAGATTCTCATTCAAAGATGCAAGTTACTATGTAGGAACAAGTTTGTATAGGTATTTCAAAGATGCCCAGAACTGAGCTAAACTTGGTATGTGTCCAACTCCTAGAAATAACTTCATGCCCCATCTCCCTTACTTCCAGCTAGTAAGGATCACATAATTCCTAACAAAGTTTTGACACAGATTGCCAATTCGGGCATTCAGAACATGTAGCACGTTGCTGTAAGCAAGCACATTTTCATTCAAAGTTGCAAGTTACTATGTAGGAACAAGTTTGTATAGGTATTTCAAAGATGCCCAGAACTGAGCTAAACTTGGTATGTGTCCAACTCCTAGAAATAACTTCATGCCCCATCTCCCTTACTTCCAGCTAGTAAGGATCACATAATTCCTAACAAAGTTTTGACACAGATTGCCAATTCGGGCATTCAGAACATATAGCACGTTGCTGTAAGCAAGCACATTCTCATTCAAAGTTGCAAGTTACTATGTAGGAACAAGTTTGTATAGGTATTTCAAAGATGCCCAGAACTGAGCTAAACTTGGTATGTGTCCAACTCCTAGAAATAACTTCATGCCCCATCTCCCTTACTTCCAGCTAGTAAGGATCACATAATTCCTAACAAAGTTTTGACACAGATTCCCAATTCGGGCATTCAGAACATATAGCACGTTGCTGTAAGCAAGCAGATTCTCATTAGAAGTTGCAAGTTACTATGTAGGAACAAGTTTGTATAGGTATTTCAAAGATGCCCAGAACTGAGCTAAACTTGGTATGTGTCCAACTCCTAGAAATAACTTCATGCCCCATCTCCCTTACTTCCAGCTAGTAAGGATCACATAATTCCTAACAAAGTTTTGACACAGATTCCCAATTCGGGCATTCAGAACATATAGCACGTTGCTGTAAGCAAGCACATTCTCATTCAAAGATGCAAGTTACTATGTAGGAACAAGTTTGTATAGGTATTTCAAAGATGCCCAGAACTGAGCTAAACTTGGTATGTGTCCAACTCCTAGAAATAACTTCATGCCCCATCTCCCTTACTTCCAGCTAGTAAGGATCACATAATTCCTAACAAAGTTTTGACACAGATTCCCAATTCGGGCATTCAGAACATATAGCACGTTGCTGTAAGCAAGCACATTCTCATTCAAAGTTGCAAGTTACTATGTAGGAACAAGTTTGTATAGGTATTTCAAAGATGCCCAGAACTGAGCTAAACTTGGTATGTGCCCAACTCCTAGAAAAAACTTCATGCCCCATCTCCCTTACTTCCAGCTAGTAAGGATCACATAATTCCTAACAAAGTTTTGACACAGATTCCCAATTCGGGCATTCAGAACATGTAGCACGTTGCTGTAAGCAAGCACATTTTCATTCAAAGTTGAAAGTTACTATGTAGGAACAAGTTTGTATAGGTATTTCAAAGATGCCCAGAACTGAGCTAAACTTGGTATGTGTCCAACTCCTAGAAATAACTTCATGCCCCATCTCCCTTACTTCCAGCTAGTAAGGATCACATAATTCCTAACAAAGTTTTGACACAGATTGCCAATTCGGGCATTCAGAACATATAGCACGTTGCTGTAAGCAAGCACATTCTCATTCAAAGATGCAAGTTACTATGTAGGAACAAGTTTGTATAGGTATTTCAAAGATGCCCAGAACTGAGCTAAACTTGGTATGTGTCCAACTCCTAGAAATAACTTCATGCCCCATCTCCCTTACTTCCAGCTAGTAAGGATCACATAATTCCTAACAAAGTTTTGACACAGATTCCCAAATCGGGCATTCAGAACATATAGCACGTTGCTGTAAGCAAGCAGATTCTCATTAAAGATGCAAGTTACTATGTAGGAACAAGTTTGTATAGGTATTTCAAAGATGCCCAGAACTGAGCTAAACTTGGTATGTGTCCAACTCCTAGAAATAACTTCATGCCCCATCTCCCTTACTTCCAGCTAGTAAGGATCACATAATTCCTAACAAAGTTTTGACACAGATTGCCAATTCGGGCATTCAGAACATATAGCACGTTGCTGTAAGCAAGCACATTCTCATTCAAAGTTGCAAGTTACTATGTAGGAACAAGTTTGTATAGGTATTTCAAAGATGCCCAGAACTGAGCTAAACTTGGTATGTGTCCAACTCCTAGAAATAACTTCATGCCCCATCTCCCTTACTTCCAGCTAGTAAGGATCACATAATTCCTAACAAAGTTTTGACACAGATTCCCAATTCGGGCATTCAGAACATATAGCACGTTGCTGTAAGCAAGCAGATTCTCATTAGAAGTTGCAAGTTACTATGTAGGAACAAGTTTGTATAGGTATTTCAAAGATGCCCAGAACTGAGCTAAACTTGGTATGTGTCCAACTCCTAGAAATAACTTCATGCCCCATCTCCCTTACTTCCAGCTAGTAAGGATCACATAATTCCTAACAAAGTTTTGACACAGATTCCCAATTCGGGCATTCAGAACATATAGCACGTTGCTGTAAGCAAGCACATTCTCATTCAAAGATGCAAGTTACTATGTAGGAACAAGTTTGTATAGGTATTTCAAAGATGCCCAGAACTGAGCTAAACTTGGTATGTGTCCAACTCCTAGAAATAACTTCATGCCCCATCTCCCTTACTTCCAGCTAGTAAGGATCACATAATTCCTAACAAAGTTTTGACACAGATTCCCAATTCGGGCATTCAGAACATATAGCACGTTGCTGTAAGCAAGCACATTCTCATTCAAAGTTGCAAGTTACTATGTAGGAACAAGTTTGTATAGGTATTTCAAAGATGCCCAGAACTGAGCTAAACTTGGTATGTGCCCAACTGCTAGAAAAAACTTCATGCCCCATCTCCCTTACTTCCAGCTAGTAAGGATCACATAATTCCTAACAAAGTTTTGACACAGATTCCCAATTCGGGCATTCAGAACATGTAGCACGTTGCTGTAAGCAAGCACATTTTCATTCAAAGTTGAAAGTTACTATGTAGGAACAAGTTTGTATAGGTATTTCAAAGATGCCCAGAACTGAGCTAAACTTGGTATGTGTCCAACTCCTAGAAATAACTTCATGCCCCATCTCCCTTACTTCCAGCTAGTAAGGATCACATAATTCCTAACAAAGTTTTGACACAGATTCCCAATTCGGGCATTCAGAACATATAGCACGTTGCTGTAAGCAAGCAGATTCTCATTCAAAGATGCAAGTTACTATGTAGGAACAAGTTTGTATAGGTATTTCAAAGATGCCCAGAACTGAGCTAAACTTGGTATGTGTCCAACTCCTAGAAATAACTTCATGCCCCATCTCCCTTACTTCCAGCTAGTAAGGATCACATAATTCCTAACAAAGTTTTGACACAGATTCCCAATTCGGGCATTCAGAACATGTAGCACGTTGCTGTAAGCAAGCACATTTTCATTCAAAGTTGCAAGTTACTATGTAGGAACAAGTTTGTATAGGTATTTCAAAGATGCCCAGAACTGAGCTAAACTTGGTATGTGTCCAACTCCTAGAAATAACTTCATGCCCCATCTCCCTTACTTCCAGCTAGTAAGGATCACATAATTCCTAACAAAGTTTTGACACAGATTCCCAATTCGGGCATTCAGAACATATAGCACGTTGCTGTAAGCAAGCACATTCTCATTCAAAGATGCAAGTTACTATGTAGGAACAAGTTTGTATAGGTATTTCAAAGATGCCCAGAACTGAGCTAAACTTGGTATGTGTCCAACTCCTAGAAATAACTTCATGCCCCATCTCGCTTACTTCCAGCTAGTAAGGATCACATAATTCCTAACAAAGTTTTGACACAGATTGCCAATTTGGGCATTCAGAACATATAGCACGTTGCTGTAAGCAAGCACATTCTCATTAAAAGATGCAAGTTACTATGTAGGAACAAGTTTGTATAGGTATTTCAAAGATGCCCAGAACTGAGCTAAACTTGGTATGTGTCCAACTCCTAGAAATAACTTCATGCCCCATCTGCCTTACTTCCAGCTAGTAAGGATCACATAATTCCTAACAAAGTTTTGACACAGATTCACAATTCGGGCATTCAGAACATATAGCACGTTGCTGTAAGCAAGCACATTCTCATTCAAAGATGCAAGTTACTATGTAGGAACAAGTTTGTATAGGTATTTCAAAGATGCCCAGAACTGAGCTAAACTTGGTATGTGTCCAAATCCTAGAAATAACTTCATGCCCCATCTCCCTTACTTCCAGCTAGTAAGGATCACATAATTCCTAACAAAGTTTTGACACAGATTCCCAATTCGGGCATTCAGAACATATAGCACGTTGCTGTAAGCAAGCAGATTCTTATTCAAAGTTGCAAGTTACTATGTAGGAACAAGTTTGTATAGGTATTTCAAAGATGCCCAGAACTGAGCTAAACTTGGTATGTGTCCAACTCCTAGAAATAACTTCATGCCCCATCTCCCTTACTTCCAGCTAGTAAGGATCACATAATTCCTAACAAAGTTTTGACACAGATTCCCAATTCGGGCATTCAGAACATATAGCACGTTGCTGTAGGCAATCACATTCTCATTCAAAGTTGCAAGTTACTATGTAGGAACAAGTTTGTATAGGTATTTCAAAGATGCCCAGAACTGAGCTAAACTTGGTATGTCTCCAACTCCAAGAAATAACTTCATGCCCCATCTCCCTTACTTCCAGCTAGTACGGATCACATAATTCCTAACAAAGTTTTGACACAGATTGCCAATTCGGGCATTCAGAACATATAGCACGTTGCTGTAAGCAAGCACATTCTCATTCAAAGTTGCAAGTTACTATGTAGGAACAAGTTTGTATAGGTATTTCAAAGATGCCCAGAACTGAGCTAAACTTGGTATGTGTCCAACTCCTAGAAATAACTTCATGCCCCATCTCCCTTACTTCCAGCTAGTAAGGATCACATAATTCCTAACAAAGTTTTGACACAGATTCCCAATTCGGGCATTCAGAACATATAGCACGTTGCTGTAAGCAAGCAGATTCTCATTCAAAGATGCAAGTTACTATGTAGGAACAAGTTTGTATAGGTATTTCAAAGATGCCCAGAACTGAGCTAAACTTGGTATGTGTCCAACTCCTAGAAATAACTTCATGCCCCATCTCCCTTACTTCCAGCTAGTAAGGATCACATAATTCCTAACAAAGTTTTGACACAGATTGCCAATTCGGGCATTCAGAACATGTAGCACGTTGCTGTAAGCAAGCACATTTTCATTCAAAGTTGCAAGTTACTATGTAGGAACAAGTTTGTATAGGTATTTCAAAGATGCCCAGAACTGAGCTAAACTTGGTATGTGTCCAACTCCTAGAAATAACTTCATGCCCCATCTCCCTTACTTCCAGCTAGTAAGGATCACATAATTCCTAACAAAGTTTTGACACAGATTGCCAATTCGGGCATTCAGAACATATAGCACGTTGCTGTAAGCAAGCACATTCTCATTCAAAGTTGCAAGTTACTATGTAGGAACAAGTTTGTATAGGTATTTCAAAGATGCCCAGAACTGAGCTAAACTTGGTATGTGTCCAACTCCTAGAAATAACTTCATGCCCCATCTCCCTTACTTCCAGCTAGTAAGGATCACATAATTCCTAACAAAGTTTTGACACAGATTCCCAATTCGGGCATTCAGAACATATAGCACGTTGCTGTAAGCAAGCAGATTCTCATTAGAAGTTGCAAGTTACTATGTAGGAACAAGTTTGTATAGGTATTTCAAAGATGCCCAGAACTGAGCTAAACTTGGTATGTGTCCAACTCCTAGAAATAACTTCATGCCCCATCTCCCTTACTTCCAGCTAGTAAGGATCACATAATTCCTAACAAAGTTTTGACACAGATTCCCAATTCGGGCATTCAGAACATATAGCACGTTGCTGTAAGCAAGCACATTCTCATTCAAAGATGCAAGTTACTATGTAGGAACAAGTTTGTATAGGTATTTCAAAGATGCCCAGAACTGAGCTAAACTTGGTATGTGTCCAACTCCTAGAAATAACTTCATGCCCCATCTCCCTTACTTCCAGCTAGTAAGGATCACATAATTCCTAACAAAGTTTTGACACAGATTCCCAATTCGGGCATTCAGAACATATAGCACGTTGCTGTAAGCAAGCACATTCTCATTCAAAGTTGCAAGTTACTATGTAGGAACAAGTTTGTATAGGTATTTCAAAGATGCCCAGAACTGAGCTAAACTTGGTATGTGCCCAACTCCTAGAAAAAACTTCATGCCCCATCTCCCTTACTTCCAGCTAGTAAGGATCACATAATTCCTAACAAAGTTTTGACACAGATTCCCAAATCGGGCATTCAGAACATATAGCACGTTGCTGTAAGCAAGCACATTCTCATTCAAAGTTGCAAGTTACTATGTAGGAACAAGTTTGTATAGGTATTTCAAAGATGCCCAGAACTGAGCTAAACTTGGTATGTGTCCAACTCCTAGAAATAACTTCATGCCCCATCTCCCTTACTTCCAGCTAGTAAGGATCACATAATTCCTAACAAAGTTTTGACACAGATTGCCAATTCGGGCATTCAGAACATATAGCACGTTGCTGTAAGCAAGCACATTCTCATTCAAAGATGCAAGTTACTATGTAGGAACAAGTTTGTATAGGTATTTCAAAGATGCCCAGAACTGAGCTAAACTTGGTATGTGTCCAACTCCTAGAAATAACTTCATGCCCCATCTCCCTTACTTCCAGCTAGTAAGGATCACATAATTCCTAACAAAGTTTTGACACAGATTCCCAAATCGGGCATTCAGAACATATAGCACGTTGCTGTAAGCAAGCAGATTCTCATTAAAGATGCAAGTTACTATGTAGGAACAAGTTTGTATAGGTATTTCAAAGATGCCCAGAACTGAGCTAAACTTGGTATGTGTCCAACTCCTAGAAATAACTTCATGCCCCATCTCCCTTACTTCCAGCTAGTAAGGATCACATAATTCCTAACAAAGTTTTGACACAGATTGCCAATTCGGGCATTCAGAACATATAGCACGTTGCTGTAAGCAAGCAGATTCTCATTAAAGATGCAAGTTACTATGTAGGAACAAGTTTGTATAGGTATTTCAAAGATGCCCAGAACTGAGCTAAACTTGGTATGTGTCCAACGCCTAGAAATAACTTCATGCCCCATCTCCCTTACTTCCAGCTAGTAAGGATCACATAATTCCTAACAAAGATTTGACACAGATTCCCAATTCGGGCATTCAGAACATATAGCACGTTGCTGTAAGCAAGCACATTCTCATTCAAAGATGCAATTTACTATGTAGGAACAAGTTTGTATAGGTATTTCAAAGAAGCCCAGAATTGAGCTAAACTTGGTATGTGTCCAACTCCTAGAAATAACTACATGCCACATCTCCCTTACTTCCAGCTAGTAAGGATCACATAATTCCTAACAAAGTTTTGACACAGATTCCCAATTCGGGCATTCAGAACATATAGCACGTTGCTGTAAGCAAGCACATTCTCATTCAAAGTTGCAAGTTACTATGTAGGAACAAGTTTGTATAGGTATTTCAAAGATGCCCAGAACTGAGCTAAACTTGGTATGTGTCCAACTCCTAGAAATAACCTCATGCCCCATCTCCCTTACTTCCAGCTAGTAAGGATCACATAATTCCTAACAAAGTTTTGACACAGATTCCCAATTCGGGCATTCAGAACATATAGCACGTTGCTGTAAGCAAGCAGATTCTCATTCAAAGTTGCAAGTTACTATGTAGGAACAAGTTTGTATAGGTATTTCAAAGATGCCCAGAACTGAGCTAAACTTGGTATGTGACCAACTCCTAGAAATAACTTCATGCCCCATCTCCCTTACTTCCAGCTAGTAAGGATCACATAATTCCTAACAAAGTTTTGACACAGATTGCCAATTCGGGCATTCAGAACATATAGCACGTTGCTGTAGGCAATCACATTCTCATTCAAAGTTGCAAGTTACTATGTAGGAACAAGTTTGTATAGGTATTTCAAAGATGCCCAGAACTGAGCTAAACTTGGTATGTGTCCAACTCCTAGAAATAACTTCATGCCCCATCTCCCTTACTTCCAGCTAGTAAGGATCACATAATTCCTAACAAAGTTTTGACACAGATTCCCAATTCGGGCATTCAGAACATATAGCACGTTGCTGTAAGCAAGCACATTCTCATTCAAAGATGCAAGTTACTATGTAGGAACAAGTTTGTATAGGTATTTCAAAGATGCCCAGAACTCAGCTAAACTTGGTATGTGTCCAACTCCTAGAAATAACTTCATGCCCCATCTCCCTTACTTCCAGCTAGTAAGGATCACATAATTCCTAACAAAGTTTTGACACAGATTCCCAATTCGGGCATTCAGAACATATAGCACGTTGCTGTAAGCAAGCACATTCTCATTCAAAGTTGCAAGTTACTATGTAGGAACAAGTTTGTATAGGTATTTCAAAGATGCCCAGAACTGAGCTAAACTTGGTATGTGCCCAACTCCTAGAAAAAACTTCATGCCCCATCTCCCTTACTTCCAGCTAGTAAGGATCACATAATTCCTAACAAAGTTTTGACACAGATTCCCAAATCGGGCATTCAGAACATATAGCACGTTGCTGTAAGCAAGCACATTCTCATTCAAAGTTGCAAGTTACTATGTAGGAACAAGTTTGTATAGGTATTTCAAAGATGCCCAGAACTGAGCTAAACTTGGTATGTGTCCAACTCCTAGAAATAACTTCATGCCCCATCTCCCTTACTTCCAGCTAGTAAGGATCACATAATTCCTAACAAAGTTTTGACACAGATTGCCAATTCGGGCATTCAGAACATATAGCACGTTGCTGTAAGCAAGCACATTCTCATTCAAAGATGCAAGTTACTATGTAGGAACAAGTTTGTATAGGTATTTCAAAGATGCCCAGAACTGAGCTAAACTTGGTATGTGTCCAACTCCTAGAAATAACTTCATGCCCCATCTCCCTTACTTCCAGCTAGTAAGGATCACATAATTCCTAACAAAGTTTTGACACAGATTCCCAAATCGGGCATTCAGAACATATAGCACGTTGCTGTAAGCAAGCAGATTCTCATTAAAGATGCAAGTTACTATGTAGGAACAAGTTTGTATAGGTATTTCAAAGATGCCCAGAACTGAGCTAAACTTGGTATGTGTCCAACTCCTAGAAATAACTTCATGCCCCATCTCCCTTACTTCCAGCTAGTAAGGATCACATAATTCCTAACAAAGTTTTGACACAGATTGCCAATTCGGGCATTCAGAACATATAGCACGTTGCTGTAAGCAAACAGATTCTCATTAAAGATGCAAGTTACTATGTAGGAACAAGTTTGTATAGGTATTTCAAAGATGCCCAGAACTGAGCTAAACTTGGTATGTGTCCAACGCCTAGAAATAACTTCATGCCCCATCTCCCTTACTTCCAGCTAGTAAGGATCACATAATTCCTAACAAAGATTTGACACAGATTGCCAATTCGGGCATTAAGAACATATAGCACGTTGCTGTAAGCAAGCACATTCTCATTCAAAGATGCAAGTTACTATGTAGGAACAAGTTTGTATAGGTATTTCAAAGAAGCCCAGAACTGAGCTAAACTTGGTATGTGTCCAACTCCTAGAAATAACTTCATGCCCCATCTCCCTTACTTCCAGCTAGTAAGGATCACATAATTCCTAACAAAGTTTTGACACAGATTCCCAATTCGGGCATTCAGAACATATAGCACGTTGCTGTAAGCAAGCACATTCTCATTCAAAGATGCAAGTTACTATGTAGGAACAAGTTTGTATAGGTATTTCAAAGATGCCCAGAACTGAGCTAAACTTGGTATGTGTCCAACTCCTAGAAATAACTTCATGCCCCATCTCCCTTACTTCTAGCTAGTAAGGATCACATAATTCCTAACAAAGTTTTGACACAGATTCCCAATTCGGGCATTCAGAACATATAGCACGTTGCTGTAAGCAAGCAGATTCTCATTCAAAGATGCAAGTTACTATGTAGGAACAAGTTTGTGTAGGTATTTCAAAGATGCCCAGAACTGAGCTAAACTTGGTATGTGTCCAACTCCTAGAAATAACTTCATGCCCCATCTCCCTTACTTCCAGCTAGTAAGGATCACATAATTCCTAACAAAGTTTTGACACAGATTGCCAATTCGGGCATTCAGAACATGTAGCACGTTGCTGTAAGCAAGCAGATTCTCATTCAAAGATGCAAGTTACTATGTAGGAACAAGTTTGTATAGGTATTTCAAAGATGCCCAGAACTGAGCTAAACTTGGTATGTGTCCAACTCCTAGAAATAACTTCATGCCCCATCTCCCTTACTTCCAGCTAGTAAGGATCACATAATTCCTAACAAAGTTTTGACACAGATTGCCAATTCGGGCATTCAGAACATATAGCACGTTGCTGTAAGCAAGCACATTCTCATTCAAAGATGCAAGTTACTATGTAGGAACAAGTTTGTATAGGTATTTCAAAGATGCCCAGAACTGAGCTAAACTTGGTATGTGTCCAACTCCTAGAAATAACTTCATGCCCCATCTCCCTTACTTCCAGCTAGTAAGGATCACATAATTCCTAACAAAGTTTTGACACAAATTCCCAATTCGGGCATTCAGAACATATAGCACGTTGCTGTAAGCAAGCACATTCTCATTAAAGATGCAAGTTACTATGTAGGAACAAGTTTGTATAGGTATTTCAAAGATGCCCAGAACTGAGCTAAACTTGGTATGTGTCCAACTCCTAGAAATAACTTCATGCCCCATCTCCCTTACTTCCAGCTAGTAAGGATCACATAATTCCTAACAAAGTTTTGACACAGATTCCCATTTCGGGCATTCAGAACATATAGCACGTTGCTGTAAGCAAGCACATTCTCATTAAAGATGCAAGTTACTATGTAGGAACAAGTTTGTATAGGTATTTCAAAGATGCCCAGAACTGAGCTAAACTTGGTATGTGTCCAACTCCTAGAAATAACTTCATGCCCCATCTCCCTTACTTCCAGCTAGTAAGGATCACATAATTCCTAACAAAGTTTTGACACAGATTCCCAATTCGGGCATTCAGAACATATAGCACGTTGCTGTAAGCAAGCACATTCTCATTAAAGATGCAAGTTACTATGTAGGAACAAGTTTGTATAGGTATTTCAAAGATGCCCAGAACTGAGCTAAACTTGGTATGTGTCCAACTCCTAGAAATAACTTCATGCTCCACCTCCCTTACTTCCAGCTAGTAAGGATCACATAATTCCTAACAAAGTTTTGACACAGATTCCCAAATCGGGCATTCAGAACATATAGCACGTTGCTGCAAGCAAGCACATTCTCATTCAAAGTTGCAAGTTACTATGTAGGAACAAGTTTGTATAGGTATTTCAAAGATGCCCAGAACTGAGCTAAACTTGGTATGTGTCCAACTCCTAGAAATAACTTCATGCCCCTTCTCCCTTACTTCCAGCTAGTAAGGATCACATAATTCCTAACAAAGTTTTGACACAGATTGCCAATTCGGGCATTCAGAACATATAGCACGTTGCTGTAAGCAAGCACATTCTCATTAAAGATGCAAGTTACTATGTAGGAACAAGTTTGTATAGGTATTTCAAAGATGCCCAGAACTGAGCTGAACTTGGTATGTGTCCAACTCATAGAAATAACATCATGCCCCATCTCCCTTACTTCCAGCTAGTAAGGATCACATAATTCCTAACAAAGTTTTGACACAGATTCCCAATTCGGGCATTCAGAACATATAGCACGTTGCTGTAAGCAAGCACATTCTCATTAAAGATGCAAGTTACTATGTAGGAACAAGTTTGTATAGGTATTTCAAAGATGCCCAGAACTGAGCTAAACTTGGTATGTGTCCAACTCCTAGAAATAACTTCATGCCCCATCTCCCTTACTTCCAGCTAGTAAGGATCACATAATTCCTAACAAAGTTTTGACACAGATTCCCAATTCGGGCATTCAGAACATATAGCACGTTGCTGTAAGCAAGCACATTTTCATTCAAAGATGCAAGTTACTATGTAGGAACAAGTTTGTATAGGTATTTCAAAGATGCCCAGAACTGAGCTAAACTTGGTATGTGTCCAACTCCTAGAAATAACTTCATGCCCCATCTCCCTTACTTCCAGCTTGTAAGGATCACATAATTCCTAACAAAGTTTTGACACAGATTCCCAATTCGGGCATTCAGAACATATAGCACGTTGCTGTAAGCAAGCACATTCTCATTCAAAGTTGCAAGTTACTATGTAGGAACAAGTTTGTATAGGTATTTCAAAGATGCCCAGAACTGAGCTAAACTTGGTATGTGTCCAACTCCTAGAAATAACTTCATGCCCCATCTCCCTTACTTCCAGCTGGTAAGGATCACATAATTCCTAACAAAGTTTTGACACAGATTGCCAATTCGGGCATTCAGAACATATAGCACGTTGCTGTAAGCAAGCACATTCTCATTCAAAGTTGCAAGTTACTATGTAGGAACAAGTTTGTATAGGTATTTCAAAGATGCCCAGAACTGAGCTAAACTTGGTATGTGTCCAACTCCTAGAAATAACTTCATGCCCCATCTCCCTTACTTCCAGCTAGTAAGGATCACATAATTCCTAACAAAGTTTTGACACAGATTGCCAATTCGGGCATTCAGAACATATAGCACGTTGCTGTAAGCAAGCACATTCTCATTCAAAGTTGAAAGTTACTATGTAGGAACAAGTTTGTATAGGTATTTCAAAGATGCCCAGAACTGAGCTAAACTTGGTATGTGTCCAACTCCTAGAAATAACTTCATGCCCCATCTCCCTTACTTCCAGCTAGTAAGGATCACATAATTCCTAACAAAGTTTTGACACAGATTGCCAATTCGGGCATTCAGAACATATAGCACGTTGCTGTAAGCAAGCACATTCTCATTCAAAGATGCAAGTTACTATGTAGGAACAAGTTTGTATAGGTATTTCAAAGATGCCCAGAACTGAGCTAAACTTGGTATGTGTCCAACTCCTAGAAATAACTTGATGCCCCATCTCCCTTACTTCCAGCTAGTAAGGATCACATAATTCCTAACAAAGTTTTGACACAGATTCCCAATTCGGGCATTCAGAACATATAGCACGTTGCTGTAAGCAAGCACATTCTCATTCAAAGATGCAAGTTACTATGTAGGAACAAGTTTGTATAGGTATTTCAAAGATGCCCAGAACTGAGCTAAACTTGGTATGTGTCCAACTCCTAGATATAACTTCATGCCCCATCTCCCTTACTTCCAGCTAGTAAGGATCACATAATTCCTAACAAAGTTTTGACACAGATTCCCAATTCGGGCATTCAGAACATATAGCACGTTGCTGTAAGCAAGCACATTCTCATTAAAGATGCAAGTTACTATGTAGGAACAAGTTTGTATAGGTATTTCAAAGATGCCCAGAACTGAGCTAAACTTGGTATGTGTCCAACTCCTAGAAATAACTTCATGCCCCATCTCCCTTACTTCCAGCTAGTAAGGATCACATAATTCCTAACAAAGTTTTGACACAGATTCCCAATTCGGGCATTCAGAACATATAGCACGTTGCTGTAAGCAAGCACATTCTCATTAAAGATGCAAGTTACTATGTAGGAACAAGTTTGTATAGGTATTTCAAAGATGCCCAGAACTGAGCTAAACTTGGTATGTGTCCAACTCCTAGAAATAACTTCATGCTCCACCTCCCTTACTTCCAGCTAGTAAGGATCACATAATTCCTAACAAAGTTTTGACACAGATTCCCAAATCGGGCATTCAGAACATATAGCACGTTGGTGCAAGCAAGCACATTCTCATTCAAAGTTGCAAGTTACTATGTAGGAACAAGTTTGTATAGGTATTTCAAAGATGCCCAGAACTGAGCTAAACTTGGTATGTGTCCAACTCCTAGAAATAACTTCATGCCCCTTCTCCCTTACTTCCAGCTAGTAAGGATCACATAATTCCTAACAAAGTTTTGACACAGATTGCCATTTCGGGCATTCAGAACATATAGCACGTTGCTGTAGGCAAGCACATTCTCATTAAAGATGCAAGTTACTATGTAGGAACAAGTTTGTATAGGTATTTCAAAGATGCCCAGAACTGAGCTGAACTTGGTATGTGTCCAACTCCTAGAAATAACATCATGCCCCATCTCCCTTACTTCCAGCTAGTAAGGATCACATAATTCCTAACAAAGTTTTGACACAGATTCCCAATTCGGGCATTCAGAACATATAGCACGTTGCTGTAAGCAAGCACATTCTCATTAAAGATGCAAGTTACTATGTAGGAACAAGTTTGTATAGGTATTTCAAAGATGCCCAGAACTGAGCTAAACTTGGTATGTGTCCAACTCCTAGAAATAACTTCATACCCATCTCCCTTACTTCCAGCTAGTAAGGATCACATAATTCCTAACAAAGTTTTGACACAGATTCCCAATTCGGGCATTCAGAACATATAGCACGTTGCTGTAAGCAAGCACATTCTCATTAAAGATGCAAGTTACTATGTAGGAACAAGTTTGTATAGGTATTTCAAAGATGCCCAGAACTGAGCTAAACTTGGTATGTGTCCAACTTCTAGAAATAACTTCTTGCCCCATCTCCCTTACTTCCAGCTAGTAAGGATCACATAATTCCTAACAAAGTTTTGACACAGATTGCCATTTCGGGCATTCAGAACATATAGCACGTTGCTGTAAGCAAGCAGATTCTCATTCAAAGATGCAAGTTACTATGTAGGAACAAGTTTGTATAGGTATTTCAAAGATGCCCAGAACTGAGCTAAACTTGGTATGTGTCCAACTCCTAGAAATAACTTCATGCCCCATCTCCCTTACTTCCAGCTAGTAAGGATCACATAATTCCTAACAAAGTTTTGACACAGATTGCCAATTCGGGCATTCAGAACATATAGCACGTTGCTGTAAGCAAGCACATTTTCATTCAAAGTTGCAAGTTACTATGTAGGAACAAGTTTCTATAGGTATTTCAAACATGCCCAGAACTGAGCTAAACTTGGTATGTGTCCAACTCCTAGAAATAACTTCATGCCCCATCTCCCTTACTTCCAGCTAGTAAGGATCACATAATTCCTAACAAAGTTTTGACACAGATTCCCAATTCGGGCATTCAGAACATATAGCACGTTGCTGTAAGCAAGCAGATTCTCATTCAAAGATGTAAGTTACTATGTAGGAACAAGTTTGTATAGGTATTTCAAAGATGCCCAGAACTGAGCTAAACTTGGTATGTGTCCAACTCCTAGAAATAACTTCATGCCCCATCTCCCTTACTTCCAGCTAGTAAGGATCACATAATTCCTAACAAAGTTTTGACACAGATTCCCAATTCGGGCATTCAGAACATATAGCACGTTGCTGTAAGCAAGCACATTCTCATTAAAGATGCAAGTTACTATGTAGGAACAAGTTTGTATAGGTATTTCAAAGATGCCCAGAACTGAGCTAAACTTGGTATGTGTCCAACTCCTAGAAATAACTTCATGCCCCATCTCCCTTACTTCCAGCTAGTAAGGATCACATAATTCCTAACAAAGTTTTGACACAGATTCCCAATTCGGGCATTCAGAACATATAGCACGTTGCTGTAAGCAAGCACATTCTCATTAAAGATGCAAGTTACTATGTAGGAACAAGTTTGTATAGGTATTTCAAAGATGCCCAGAACTGAGCTAAACTTGGTATGTGTCCAACTCCTAGAAATAACTTCATGCTCCACCTCCCTTACTTCCAGCTAGTAAGGATCACATAATTCCTAACAAAGTTTTGACACAGATTCCCAAATCGGGCATTCAGAACATATAGCACGTTGCTGCAAGCAAGCACATTCTCATTCAAAGTTGCAAGTTACTATGTAGGAACAAGTTTGTATAGGTATTTCAAAGATGCCCAGAACTGAGCTAAACTTGGTATGTGTCCAACTCCTAGAAATAACTTCATGCCCCTTCTCCCTTACTTCCAGCTAGTAAGGATCACATAATTCCTAACAAAGTTTTGACACAGATTGCCATTTCGGGCATTCAGAACATATAGCACGTTGCTGTAGGCAAGCACATTCTCATTAAAGATGCAAGTTACTATGTAGGAACAAGTTTGTATAGGTATTTCAAAGATGCCCAGAACTGAGCTGAACTTGGTATGTGTCCAACTCCTAGAAATAACATCATGCCCCATCTCCCTTACTTCCAGCTAGTAAGGATCACATAATTCCTAACAAAGTTTTGACACAGATTCCCAATTCGGGCATTCAGAACATATAGCACGTTGCTGTAAGCAAGCACATTCTCATTAAAGATGCAAGTTACTATGTAGGAACAAGTTTGTATAGGTATTTCAAAGATGCCCAGAACTGAGCTAAACTTGGTATGTGTCCAACTCCTAGAAATAACTTCATACCCATCTCCCTTACTTCCAGCTAGTAAGGATCACATAATTCCTAACAAAGTTTTGACACAGATTCCCAATTCGGGCATTCAGAACATATAGCACGTTGCTGTAAGCAAGCACATTCTCATTAAAGATGCAAGTTACTATGTAGGAACAAGTTTGTATAGGTATTTCAAAGATGCCCAGAACTGAGCTAAACTTGGTATGTGTCCAACTTCTAGAAATAACTTCTTGCCCCATCTCCCTTACTTCCAGCTAGTAAGGATCACATAATTCCTAACAAAGTTTTGACACAGATTGCCATTTCGGGCATTCAGAACATATAGCACGTTGCTGTAAGCAAGCAGATTCTCATTCAAAGATGCAAGTTACTATGTAGGAACAAGTTTGTATAGGTATTTCAAAGATGCCCAGAACTGAGCTAAACTTGGTATGTGTCCAACTCCTAGAAATAACTTCATGCCCCATCTCCCTTACTTCCAGCTAGTAAGGATCACATAATTCCTAACAAAGTTTTGACACAGATTGCCAATTCGGGCATTCAGAACATATAGCACGTTGCTGTAAGCAAGCACATTTTCATTCAAAGTTGCAAGTTACTATGTAGGAACAAGTTTCTATAGGTATTTCAAACATGCCCAGAACTGAGCTAAACTTGGTATGTGTCCAACTCCTAGAAATAACTTCATGCCCCATCTCCCTTACTTCCAGCTAGTAAGGATCACATAATTCCTAACAAAGTTTTGACACAGATTCCCAATTCGGGCATTCAGAACATATAGCACGTTGCTGTAAGCAAGCAGATTCTCATTCAAAGATGTAAGTTACTATGTAGGAACAAGTTTGTATAGGTATTTCAAAGATGCCCAGAACTGAGCTAAACTTGGTATGTGTCCAACTCCTAGAAATAACTTCATGCCCCATCTCCCTTACTTCCAGCTAGTAAGGATCACATAATTCCTAACAAAGTTTTGACACAGATTGCCAATTCGGGCATTCAGAACATATAGCACGTTGCTGTAAGCAAGCACATTCTCATTCAAAGTTGCCAGTTACTATGTAGGAACAAGTTTGTATAGGTATTTCAAAGATGCCCAGAACTGAGCTAAACTTGGTATGTGTCCAACTCCTAGAAATAACTTCATGCCCCATCTCCCTTACTTCCAGCTAGTAAGGATCACATAATTCCTAACAAAGTTTTGACACAGATTGCCAATTCGGGCATTCAGAACATATAGCACGTTGCTGTAAGCAAGCACATTCTCATTCAAAGTTGCAAGTTACTATGTAGGAACAAGTTTGTATAGGTATTTCAAAGATGCCCAGAACTGAGCTAAACTTGGTATGTGTCCAACTCCTAGAAATAACTTCATGCCCCATCTCCCTTACTTCCAGCTAGTAGGGATCACATAATTCCTAACAAAGTTTTGACACAGATTGCCAATTCGGGCATTCAGAACATATAGCACGTTGCTGTAAGCAAGCACATTCTCATTCAAAGTTGCAAGTTACTATGTAGGAACAAGTTTGTATAGGTATTTCAAAGATGCCCAGAACTGAGCTAAACTTGGTATGTGTCCAACTCCTAGAAATAACTTCATGCTCCATCTCCCTTACTTCCAGCTAGTAAGGATCACATAATTCCTAACAAAGTTTTGACACAGATTCCCAATTCGGGCATTCAAAACATATAGCACGTTGCTGTAAGCAAGCACATTCTCATTAAAGATGCAAGTTACTATGTAGGAACAAGTTTGTATAGGTATTTCAAAGATGCCCAGAACTGAGCTAAACTTGGTATGTGTCCAACTCCTAGAAATAACTTCATGCCCCATCTCCCTTACTTCCAGCTAGTAAGGATCACATAATTCCTAACAAAGTTTTGACACAGATTCCCAATTCGGGCATTCAGAACATATAGCACGTTGCTGTAAGCAAGCAGATTCTCATTCAAAGATGCAAGTTACTATGTAGGAACAAGTTTGTATAGGTATTTCAAAGATGCCCAGAACTGAGCTAAACTTGGTATGTGTCCAACTCCTAGAAATAACTTCATGCCCCATCTCCCTTACTTCCAGCTAGTAAGGATCACATAATTCCTAACAAAGTTTTGACACAGATTCCCAATTCGGGCATTCAGAACATATAGCACGTTGCTGTAAGCAAGCACATTCTCATTAAAGATGCAAGTTACTATGTAGGAACAAGTTTGTATAGGTATTTCAAAGATGCCCAGAACTGAGCTAAACTTGGTATGTGTCCAACTCCTAGAAATAACTTCATGCCCCATCTCCCTTACTTCCAGCTAGTAAGGATCACATAATTCCTAACAAAGTTTTGACACAGATTGCCAATTCGGGCATTCAGAACATATAGCACGTTGCTGTAAGCAAGCACATTCTCATTAAAGATGCAAGTTACTATGTAGGAACAAGTTTGTATAGGTATTTCAAAGATGCCCAGAACTGAGCTAAACTTGGTATGTGTCCAACTCCTAGAAATAACTTCATGCCCCATCTCCCTTACTTCCAGCTAGTAAGGATCACATAATTCCTAACAAAGTTTTGACACAGATTGCCATTTCGGGCATTCAGAACATATAGCACGTTGCTGTAAGCAAGCAGATTCTCATTCAAAGATGCAAGTTACTATGTAGGAACAAGTTTGTATAGGTATTTCAAAGATGCCCAGAACTGAGCTAAACTTGGTATGTGTCCAACTCCTAGAAATAACTTCATGCCCCATCTCCCTTACTTCCAGCTAGTAAGGATCACATAATTCCTAACAAAGTTTTGACACAGATTGCCAATTCGGGCATTCAGAACATATAGCACGTTGCTGTAAGCAAGCACATTTTCATTCAAAGTTGCAAGTTACTATGTAGGAACAAGTTTGTATAGGTATTTCAAAGATGCCCAGAACTGAGCTAAACTTGGTATGTGTCCAACTCCTAGAAATAACTTCATGCCCCATCTCCCTTACTTCCAGCTAGTAAGGATCACATAATTCCTAACAAAGTTTTGACACAGATTGCCAATTCGGGCATTCAGAACATATAGCACGTTGCTGTAAGCAAGCAGATTCTCATTCAAAGATGCAAGTTACTATGTAGGAACAAGTTTGTATAGGTATTTCAAAGATGCCCAGAACTGAGCTAAACTTGGTATGTGTCCAACTCCTAGAAAAAACTTCATGCCCCATCTGCCTTACTTCCAGCTAGTAAGGATCACATAATTCCTAACAAAGTTTTGACACAGATTGCCAATTCGGGCATTCAGAACATATAGCACGTTGCTGTAAGCAAGCACATTCTCATTCAAAGTTGCAAGTTACTATGTAGGAACAAGTTTGTATAGGTATTTCAAAGATGCCCAGAACTGAGCTAAACTTGGTATGTGTCCAACTCCTAGAAAAAACTTCATGCCCCATCTCCCTTACTTCCAGCTAGTAAGGATCACATAATTCCTAACAAAGTTTTGACACAGATTGCCAATTCGGGCATTCAGAACATATAGCACGTTGCTGTAAGCAAGCACATTCTCATTCAAAGTTGCAAGTTACTATGTAGGAACAAGTTTGTATAGGTATTTCAAAGATGCCCAGAACTGAGCGAAACTTGGTATGTGTCCAACTCCTAGAAATAACTTCATGCCCCATCTCCCTTACTTCCAGCTAGTAAGGATCACATAATTCCTAACAAAGTTTTGACACAGATTGCCAATTCGGGCATTCAGAACATATAGCACGTTGCTGTAAGCAAGCACATTCTCATTCAAAGTTGCAAGTTACTATGTAGGAACAAGTTTGTATAGGTATTTCAAAGATGCCCAGAACTGAGCGAAACTTGGTATGTGTCCAACTCCTAGAAATAACTTCATGCCCCATCTCCCTTACTTCCAGCTAGTAAGGATCACATAATTCCTAACAAAGTTTTGACACAGATTGCCAATTCGGGCATTCAGAACATATAGCACGTTGCTGTAAGCAAGCACATTCTCATTCAAAGTTGCAAGTTACTATGTAGGAACAAGTTTGTATAGGTATTTCAAAGATGCCCAGAACTGAGCTAAACTTGGTATGTGTCCAACTCCTAGAAATAACTTCATGCTCCATCTCCCTTACTTCCAGCTAGTAAGGATCACATAATTCCTAACAAAGTTTTGACACAGATTCCCAATTCGGGCATTCAAAACATATAGCACGTTGCTGTAAGCAAGCACATTCTCATTAAAGATGCAAGTTACTATGTAGGAACAAGTTTGTATAGGTATTTCAAAGATGCCCAGAACTGAGCTAAACTTGGTATGTGTCCAACTCCTAGAAATAACTTCATGCCCCATCTCCCTTACTTCCAGCTAGTAAGGATCACATAATTCCTAACAAAGTTTTGACACAGATTGCCATTTCGGGCATTCAGAACATATAGCACGTTGCTGTAAGCAAGCAGATTCTCATTCAAAGATGCAAGTTACTATGTAGGAACAAGTTTGTATAGGTATTTCAAAGATGCCCAGAACTGAGCTAAACTTGGTATGTGTCCAACTCCTAGAAATAACTTCATGCCCCATCTCCCTTACTTCCAGCTACTAAGGATCACATAATTCCTAACAAAGTTTTGACACAGATTGCCAATTCGGGCATTCAGAACATATAGCACGTTGCTGTAAGCAAGCACATTTTCATTCAAAGTTGCAAGTTACTATGTAGGAACAAGTTTGTATAGGTATTTCAAAGATGCCCAGAACTGAGCTAAACTTGGTATGTGTCCAACTCCTAGAAATAACTTCATGCCCCATCTCCCTTACTTCCAGCTAGTAAGGATCACATAATTCCTAACAAAGTTTTGACACAGATTCCCAATTCGGGCATTCAGAACATATAGCACGTTGCTGTAAGCAAGCACATTCTCATTCAAAGTTGCAAGTTACTATGTAGGAACAAGTTTGTATAGGTATTTCAAAGATGCCCAGAACTGAGCTAAACTTGGTATGTGTCCAACTCCTAGAAATAACTTCATGCTCCATCTCCCTTACTTCCAGCTAGTAAGGATCACATAATTCCTAACAAAGTTTTGACACAGATTCCCAATTCAGGCATTCAAAACATATAGCACGTTGCTGTAAGCAAGCACATTCTCATTAAAGATGCAAGTTACTATGTAGGAACAAGTTTGTATAGGTATTTCAAAGATGCCCAGAACTGAGCTAAACTTGGTATGTGTCCAACTCCTAGAAATAACTTCATGCCCCATCTCCCTTACTTCCAGCTAGTAAGGATCACATAATTCCTAACAAAGTTTTGACACAGATTGCCAATTCGGGCATTCAGAACATATAGCACGTTGCTGTAAGCAAGCACATACTCATTAAAGATGCATGTTACTATGTAGGAACAAGTTTGTATAGGTATTTCAAAGATGCCCAGAACTGAGCTAAACTTGGTATGTGTCCAACTCCTAGAAATAACTTCATGCCCCATCTCCCTTACTTCCAGCTAGTAAGGATCACATAATTCCTAACAAAGTTTTGACACAGATTGCCAATTCGGGCATTCAGAACATATAGCACGTTGCTGTAAGCAAGCACATTCTCATTCAAAGATGCATGTTACTATGTAGGAACAAGTTTGTATAGGTATTTCAAAGATGCCCAGAACTGAGCTAAACTTGGTATGTGTCCAACTCCTAGAAATAACTTCATGCTCCACCTCCCTTACTTCCAGCTAGTAAGGATCACATAATTCCTAACAAAGTTTTGACACAGATTCCCAAATCGGGCATTCAGAACATATAGCACGTTGCTGCAAGCAAGCACATTCTCATTCAAAGTTGCAAGTTACTATGTAGGAACAAGTTTGTATAGGTATTTCAAAGATGCCCAGAACTGAGCTAAACTTGGTATGTCTCCAACTCCAAGAAATAACTTCATGCCCCATCTCCCTTACTTCCAGCTAGTAAGGATCACATAATTCCTAACAAAGATTTGACACAGATTCTCAATTCGGGCATTCAGAACATATAGCACGTTGCTGTAAGCAAGCACATTCTCATTCAAAGATGCAAGTTACTATGTAGGAACAAGTTTGTATAGGTATTTCAAAGATGCCCAGAACTGAGCTAAACTTGGTATGTGTCCAACTCCTAGAAATAACTTCATGCCCCATCTCCCTTACTTCCAGCTTGTAAGGATCACATAATTCCTAACAAAGTTTTGACACAGATTCCCAATTCGGGCATTCAGAACATATAGCACGTTGCTGCAAGCAAGCACATTCTCATTCAAAGATGCAAGTTACTATGTAGGAACAAGTTTGTATAGGTATTTCAAAGATGCCCAGAACTGAGCTAAACTTGGTATGTGTCCAACTCCTAGAAATAACTTCATGCCCCATCTCCCTTACTTCCAGCTAGTAAGGATCACATAATTCCTAACAAAGTTTTGACACAGATTGCCAATTCGGGCATTCAGAACATATAGCACGTTGCTGTAAGCAAGCACATTCTCATTCAAAGATGCAAGTTACTATGTAGGAACAAGTTTGTATAGGTATTTCAAAGATGCCCAGAACTGAGCTAAACTTGGTATGTGTCCAACTCCTAGAAATAACTTCATGCTCCACCTCCCTTACTTCCAGCTAGTAAGGATCACATAATTCCTAACAAAGTTTTGACACAGATTCCCAAATCGGGCATTCAGAACATATAGCACGTTGCTGCAAGCAAGCACATTCTCATTCAAAGTTGCAAGTTACTATGTAGGAACAAGTTTGTATAGGTATTTCAAAGATGCCCAGAACTGAGCTAAACTTGGTATGTCTCCAACTCCAAGAAATAACTTCATGCCCCATCTCCCTTACTTCCAGCTAGTAAGGATCACATAATTCCTAACAAAGTTTTGACACAGATTCCCAATTCGGGCATTCAGAACATATAGCACGTTGCTGTAAGCAAGCACATTCTCATTCAAAGTTGCAAGTTACTATGTAGGAACAAGTTTGTATAGGTATTTCAAAGATGCCCAGAACTGAGCTAAACTTGGTATGTGTCCAACTCCTAGAAATAACTTCATGCCCCATCTCCCTTACTTCCAGCTAGTAAGGATCACATAATTCCTAACAAAGTTTTGACACAGATTCCCAATTCGGGCATTCAGAACATATAGCACGTTGCTGTAAGCAAGCACATTCTCATTCAAAGATGCAAGTTACTATGTAGGAACAAGTTTGTATAGGTATTTCAAAGATGCCCAGAACTGAGCTGAACTTGGTATGTGTCCAACTCCTAGAAATAACTTCATGCCCCATCTCCCTTACTTCCAGCTAGTAAGGATCACATAATTCCTAAGAAAGTTTTGACACAGATTCTCAATTCGGGCATTCAGAACATATAGCACGTTGCTGTAAGCAAGCACATTCTCATTCAAAGATGCAAGTTACTATGTAGGAACAAGTTTGTATAGGTATTTCAAAGATGCCCAGAACTGAGCTAAACTTGGTATGTGTCCAACTCCTAGAAATAACTTCATGCCCCATCTCCCTTACTTCCAGCTTGTAAGGATCACATAATTCCTAACAAAGTTTTGACACAGATTCCCAATTCGGGCATTCAGAACATATAGCACGTTGCTGCAAGCAAGCACATTCTCATTCAAAGATGCAAGTTACTATGTAGGAACAAGTTTGTATAGGTATTTCAAAGATGCCCAGAACTGAGCTAAACTTGGTATGTGTCCAACTCCTAGAAATAACTTCATGCCCCATCTCCCTTACTTCCAGCTAGTAAGGATCACATAATTCCTAACAAAGTTTTGACACAGATTCCCAATTCGGGCATTCAGAACATATAGCACGTTGCTGTAAGCAAGCACATTCTCATTCAAAGTTGCAAGTTACTATGTAGGAACAAGTTTGTATAGGTATTTCAAAGATGCCCAGAACTGAGCTAAACTTGGTATGTGTCCAACTCCTAGAAATAACTTCATGCCCCATCTCCCTTACTTCCAGCTAGTAAGGATCACATAATTCCTAACAAAGTTTTGACACAGATTGCCAATTCGGGCATTCAGAACATATAGCACGTTGCTGTAAGCAAGCACATTCTCATTCAAAGTTGCAAGTTACTATGTAGGAACAAGTTTGTATAGGTATTTCAAAGATGCCCAGAACTGAGCTAAACTTGGTATGTGTCCAACTCCTAGAAATAACTTCATGCCCCATCTCCCTTACTTCCAGCTAGTAAGGATCACATAATTCCTAACAAAGTTTTGACACAGATTCCCAATTCGGGCATTCAGAACATATAGCACGTTGCTGTAAGCAAGCACATTCTCATTCAAAGATGCAAGTTACTATGTAGGAACAAGTTTGTATAGGTATTTCAAAGATGCCCAGAACTGAGCTGAACTTGGTATGTGTCCAACTCCTAGAAATAACTTCATGCCCCATCTCCCTTACTTCCAGCTAGTAAGGATCACATAATTCCTAAGAAAGTTTTGACACAGATTCTCAATTCGGGCATTCAGAACATATAGCACGTTGCTGTAAGCAAGCACATTCTCATTCAAAGATGCAAGTTACTATGTAGGAACAAGTTTGTATAGGTATTTCAAAGATGCCCAGAACTGAGCTAAACTTGGTATGTGTCCAACTCCTAGAAATAACTTCATGCCCCATCTCCCTTACTTCCAGCTTGTAAGGATCACATAATTCCTAAGAAAGTTTTGACACAGATTCCCAATTCGGGCATTCAGAACATATAGCACGTTGCTGCAAGCAAGCACATTCTCATTCAAAGATGCAAGTTACTATGTAGGAACAAGTTTGTATAGGTATTTCAAAGATGCCCAGAACTGAGCTAAACTTGGTATGTGTCCAACTCCTAGAAATAACTTCATGCCCCATCTCCCTTACTTCCAGCTAGTAAGGATCACATAATTCCTAACAAAGTTTTGACACAGATTCCCAATTCGGGCATTCAGAACATATAGCACGTTGCTGTAAGCAAGCACATTCTCATTCAAAGTTGCAAGTTACTATGTAGGAACAAGTTTGTATAGGTATTTCAAAGATGCCCAGAACTGAGCTAAACTTGGTATGTGTCCAACTCCTAGAAATAACTTCATGCCCCATCTCCCTTACTTCCAGCTAGTAAGGATCACATAATTCCTAACAAAGTTTTGACACAGATTCCCTATTCGGGCATTCAGAACATATAGCACGTTGCTGTAAGCAAGCAGATTCTCATTCAAAGATGCAAGTTACTATGTAGGAACAAGTTTGTATAGGTATTTCAAAGATGCCCAGAACTGAGCTAAACTTGGTATGTGTCCAACTCCTAGAAATAACTTCATGCCCCATCTCCCTTACTTCCAGCTAGTAAGGATCACATAATTCCTAACAAAGTTTTGACACAGATTCCCAATTCGGGCATTCAGAACATATAGCACGTTGCTGTAAGCAAGCACATTCTCATTCAAAGTTGCAAGTTACTATGTAGGAACAAGTTTGTATAGGTATTTCAAAGATGCCCAGAACTGAGCTAAACTTGGTATGTGTCCAACTCCTAGAAATAACTTCATGCCCCATCTCCCTTACTTCCAGCTAGTAAGGATCACATAATTCCTAACAAAGTTTTGACACAGATTGCCAATTCGGGTAATCAGAACATATAGCACGTTGCTGTAAGCAAGCAGATTCTCATTCAAAGATGCAAGTTACTATGTAGGAACAAGTTTGTATAGGTATTTCAAAGATGCCCAGAACTGAGCTGAACTTGGTATGTGTCCAACTCCTAGAAATAACTTCATGCCCCATCTCCCTTACTTCCAGCTAGTAAGGATCACATAATTCCTAAGAAAGTTTTGACACAGATTCTCAATTCGGGCATTCAGAACATATAGCACGTTGCTGTAAGCAAGCACATTCTCATTCAAAGATGCAAGTTACTATGTAGGAACAAGTTTGTATAGGTATTTCAAAGATGCCCAGAACTGAGCTAAACTTGGTATGTGTCCAACTCCTAGAAATAACTTCATGCCCCATCTCCCTTACTTCCAGCTTGTAAGGATCACATAATTCCTAACAAAGTTTTGACACAGATTCCCAATTCGGGCATTCAGAACATATAGCACGTTGCTGCAAGCAAGCACATTCTCATTCAAAGATGCAAGTTACTATGTAGGAACAAGTTTGTATAGGTATTTCAAAGATGCCCAGAACTGAGCTAAACTTGGTATGTGTCCAACTCCTAGAAATAACTTCATGCCCCATCTCCCTTACTTCCAGCTAGTAAGGATCACATAATTCCTAACAAAGTTTTGACACAGATTCCCAATTCGGGCATTCAGAACATATAGCACGTTGCTGTAAGCAAGCACATTCTCATTCAAAGTTGCAAGTTACTATGTAGGAACAAGTTTGTATAGGTATTTCAAAGATGCCCAGAACTGAGCTAAACTTGGTATGTGTCCAACTCCTAGAAATAACTTCATGCCCCATCTCCCTTACTTCCAGCTAGTAAGGATCACATAATTCCTAACAAAGTTTTGACACAGATTCCCTATTCGGGCATTCAGAACATATAGCACGTTGCTGTAAGCAAGCAGATTCTCATTCAAAGATGCAAGTTACTATGTAGGAACAAGTTTGTATAGGTATTTCAAAGATGCCCAGAACTGAGCTAAACTTGGTATGTGTCCAACTCCTAGAAATAACTTCATGCCCCATCTCCCTTACTTCCAGCTAGTAAGGATCACATAATTCCTAACAAAGTTTTGACACAGATTCCCAATTCGGGCATTCAGAACATATAGCACGTTGCTGTAAGCAAGCACATTCTCATTCAAAGTTGCAAGTTACTATGTAGGAACAAGTTTGTATAGGTATTTCAAAGATGCCCAGAACTGAGCTAAACTTGGTATGTGTCAAACTCCTAGAAATCACTTCATGCCCCATCTCCCTTACTTCCAGCTAGTAAGGATCACATAATTCCTAACAAAGATTTGACACAGATTCCCAATTCGGGCATTCAGAACATATAGCACGTTGCTGTAAGCAAGCACATTCTCATTCAAAGTTGCAAGTTACTATGTAGGAACAAGTTTGTATAGGTATTTCAAAGATGCCCAGAACTGAGCTAAACTTGGTATGTGTCCAACTCCTAGAAATAACTTCATGCCCCATCTCCCTTACTTCCAGCTAGTAAGGATCACATAATTCCTAACAAAGTTTTGACACAGATTGCCAATTCGGGTAATCAGAACATATAGCACGTTGCTGTAAGCAAGCACATTCTCATTCAAAGATGCAAGTTACTATGTAGGAACAAGTTTGTATAGGTATTTCAAAGATGCCCAGAACTGAGGTAAACTCGGTATGTGTCCAACTCCTAGAAATAACTTCATGCCCCATCTCCCTTACTTCCAGCTAGTAAGGATCACATAATTCCTAACAAAGTTTTGACACAGATTCCCAATTCGGGCATTCAGAACATATAGCACGTTGCTGTAAGCAAGCACATTCTCATTCAAAGTTGCAAGTTACTATGTAGGAACAAGTTTGTATAGGTATTTCAAAGATGCGCAGAACTGAGCTAAACTTGGTATGTGTCCAACTCCTAGAAATAACTTCATGCCCCATCTCCCTTACTTCCAGCTAGTAAGGATCACATAATTCCTAACAAAGTTTTGACACAGATTCCCAATTCGGGCATTCAGAACATATAGCACGTTGCTGTAAGCAAGCACATTCTCATTCAAAGATGCAAGTTACTATGTAGGAACAAGTTTGTATAGGTATTTCAAAGATGCCCAGAACTGAGCTAAACTTGGTATGTGTCCAACTCCTAGAAATAACTTCATGCCCCATCTCCCTTACTTCCAGCTAGTAAGGATCACATAATTCCTAACAAAGTTTTGACACAGATTCCCAATTCGGGCATTCAGAACATATAGCACGTTGCTGTAAGCAAGCACATTCTCATTCAAAGATGCAAGTTACTATGTAGGAACAAGTTTGTATAGGTATTTCAAAGATGCCCAGAACTGAGCTAAACTTGGTATGTGTCCAACTCCTAGAAATAACTTCATGCCCCATCTCCCTTACTTCCAGCTAGTAAGTATCACATAATTCCTAACAAAGTTTTGACACAGATTCCCAATTCGGGCATTCAGAACATATAGCACTTTGCTGTAAGCAAGCACATTCTCATTCAAAGTTGCAAGTTACTATGTAGGAACAAGTTTGTATAGGTATTTCAAAGATGCCCAGAACTGAGCTAAACTTGGTATGTGTCCAACTCCTAGAAATAACTTCATGCCCCATCTCACTTACTTCCAGCTAGTAAGGATCACATAATTCCTAACAAAGTTTTGACACAGGTTCCCAATTCGGGCATTTAGAACATATAGCACGTTGCTGTAAGCAAGCACATTCTCATTCAAAGATGCAAGTTACTATGTAGCAACAAGTTTGTATAGGTATTTCAAAGATGCCCAGAACTGAGCTAAACTCGGTATGTGTCCAACTCCTAGAAATAACTTCATGCCCCATCTCCCTTACTTCCAGCTAGTAAGGATCACATAATTCCTAACAAAGTTTTGACACAGATTCCCAATTCGGGCATTCAGAACATATAGCACGTTGCTGTAAGCAAGCACATTCTCATTCAAAGTTGCAAGTTACTGTGTAGGAACAAGTTTGTATAGGTATTTCAAAGATGCCCAGAACTGAGCTAAACTCGGTATGTGTCCAACTCCTAGAAATAACTTCATGCCCCATCTCCCTTACTTCCAGCTAGTAAGGATCACATAATTCCTAACAAAGTTTTGACACAGATTCCCAATTCGGGCATTCAGAACATATAGCACGTTGCTGTAAGCAAGCACATTCTCATTCAAAGATGCAAGTTACTATGTAGGAACAAGTTTGTATAGGTATTTCAAAGATGCCCAGAACTGAGGTAAACTCGGTATGTGTCCAACTCCTAGAAATAACTTCATGCCCCATCTCCCTTACTTCCAGCTAGTAAGGATCACATAATTCCTAACAAAGTTTTGACACAGATTCCCAATTCGGGCATTCAGAACATATAGCACGTTGCTGTAAGCAAGCACATTCTCATTAAAGATGCAAGTTACTATGTAGGAACAAGTTTGTATAGGTATTTCAAAGATGCCCAGAACTGAGCTAAACTTGGTATGTGTCCAACTCCTAGAAATAACTTCATGCCCCATCTCCCTTACTTCCAGCTAATAAGGATCACATAATTCCTAACAAAGTTTTGACACAGATTCCCAATTCGGGCATTCAGAACATATAGCACGTTGCTGTAAGCAAGCACATTCTCATTCAAAGATGCAAGTTACTATGTAGGAACAAGTTTGTATAGGTATTTCAAAGATGCCCAGAACTGAGCTAAACTTGGTATGTGTCCAACTCCTAGAAATAACTTCATGCTCCACCTCCCTTACTTCCAGCTAGTAAGGATCACATAATTCCTAACCAAGTTTTGACACAGATTCCCAAATCGGGCATTCAGAACATATAGCACGTTGCTGCAAGCAAGCACATTCTCATTCAAAGTTGCAAGTTACTATGTAGGAACAAGTTTGTATAGGTATTTCAAAGATGCCCAGAACTGAGCTAAACTTGGTATGTCTCCAACTCCAAGAAATAACTTCATGCCCCATCTCCCTTACTTCCAGCTAGTAAGGATCACATAATTCCTAACAAAGTTTTGACACAGATTCCCAATTCGGGCATTCAGAACATATAGCACGTTGCTGTAAGCAAGCACATTCTCATTCAAAGTTGCAAGTTACTATGTAGGAACAAGTTTGTATAGGTATTTCAAAGATGCCCAGAACTGAGCTAAACTTGGTATGTGTCCAACTCCTAGAAATAACTTCATGCCCCATCTCCCTTACTTCCAGCTAGTAAGGATCACATAATTCCTAACAAAGTTTTGACACAGATTCCCAATTCGGGCATTCAGAACATATAGCACGTTGCTGTAAGCAAGCACATTTTCATTCAAAGTTGCAAGTTACTATGTAGGAACAAGTTTGTATAGGTATTTCAAAGATGCCCAGAACTGAGCGAAACTTGGTATGTGTCCAACTCCTAGAAATAACTTCATGCCCCATCTGCCTTACTTCCAGCTAGTAAGGATCACATAATTCCTAACAAAGTTTTGACACAGATTGCCAATTCGGGCATTCAGAACATATAGCACGTTGCTGTAAGCAAGCACATTCTCATTAAAGATGCAAGTTACTATGTAGGAACAAGTTTGTATAGGTATTTCAAAGATGCCCAGAACTGAGCTAAACTTGGTATGTGTCCAACTCCTAGAAATAACTTCATGCCCCATCTCCCTTACTTCCAGCTAGTAAGGATCACATATTTCCTAACAAAGTTTTGACACAGATTCCCAATTCGGGCATTCAGAACATATAGCACGTTGCTGTAAGCAAGCACATTCTCATTCAAAGATGCAAGTTACTATGTAGGAACAAGTTTGTATAGGTATTTCAAAGATGCCCAGAACTGAGCTAAACTTGGTATGTGTCCAACTCCTAGAAATAACTTCATGCTCCACCTCCCTTACTTCCAGCTAGTAAGGATCACATAATTCCTAACAAAGTTTTGACACAGATTCCCAAATCGGGCATTCAGAACATATAGCACGTTGCTGCAAGCAAGCACATTCTCATTCAAAGTTGCAAGTTACTATGTAGGAACAAGTTTGTATAGGTATTTCAAAGATGCCCAGAACTGAGCTAAACTTGGTATGTCTCCAACTCCAAGAAATAACTTCATGCCCCATCTCCCTTACTTCCAGCTAGTAAGGATCACATAATTCCTAACAAAGTTTTGACACAGATTCCCAATTCGGGCATTCAGAACATATAGCACGTTGCTGTAAGCAAGCACATTCTCATTCAAAGTTGCAAGTTACTATGTAGGAACAAGTTTGTATAGGTATTTCAAAGATGCCCAGAACTGAGCTAAACTTGTATGTGTCCAACTCCTAGAAATAACATCATGCCCCATCTCCCTTACTTCCAGCTAGTAAGGATCACATAATTCCTAACAAAGTTTTGACACAGATTCCCAATTCGGGCATTCAGAACACATAGCACGTTGCTGTAAGCAAGCACATTCTCATTCAAAGTTGCAAGTTACTATGTAGGAACAAGTTTGTATAGGTATTTCAAAGATGCCCAGAACTGAGCTAAACTTGGTATGTGTCCAACTCCTAGAAATAACTTCATGCCCCATCTCCCTTACTTCCAGCTAGTAAGGATCACATAATTCCTAACAAAGTTTTGACACAGATTCCCAATTCGGGCATTCAGAACATATAGCACGTTGCTGTAAGCAAGCACATTCTCATTCAAAGTTGCAAGTTACTATGTAGGAACAAGTTTGTATAGGTATTTCAAAGATGCCCAGAACTGAGCTAAACTTGATATGTGTCCAACTCCTAGAAATAACTTCATGCCCCATCTCCCTTACTTCCAGCTAGTAAGGATCACATAATTCCTAACAAAGTTTTGACACAGATTCCCAATTCGGGCATTCAGAACCTATAGCACGTTGCTGTAAGCAAGCACATTTTCATTCAAAGATGCAAGTTACTATGTAGGAACAAGTTTGTATAGGTATTTCAAAGATGCCCAGAACTGAGCTAAACTTGGTATGTGTCCAACTCATAGAAATAACTTCATGCCCCATCTCCCTTACTTCCAGCTAGTAAGGATCACATAATTCCTAAAAAGTTTTGACACAGATTGCCAATTCGGGCATTCAGAACCTATAGCACGTTGCTGTAGGCAAGCACATTCTCATTCAAAGTTGCAAGTTACTATGTAGGAAGAAGTTTGTATAGGTATTTCAAAGATGCCCAGAACTGAGCTAAACTTGGTATGTGTCCAACTTCTAGAAATCACTTCATGCCCCATCTCCCTTACTTCCAGCTAGTAAGGATCACATAATTCCTAACAAAGTTTTGACACAGATTCCCAATTCGGGCATTCAGAACATATAGCACGTTGCTGTAAGCAAGCACATTCTCATTCAAAGTTGCAAGTTACTATGTAGGAACAAGTTTGTATAGGTATTTCAAAGATGCCCAGAACTGAGCTAAACTTGGTATGTGTCCAACTCCTAGAAATAACTTCATGCCCCATCTCCCTTACTTCCAGCTAGTAAGGATCACATAATTCCTAACAAAGTTTTGACACAGATTGCCAATTCGGGTAATCAGAACATATAGCACGTTGCTGTAAGCAAGCACATTCTCATTCAAAGATGCAAGTTACTATGTAGGAACAAGTTTGTATAGGTATTTCAAAGATGCCCAGAACTGAGCTAAACTTGGTATGTGTCCAACTCCTAGAAATAACTTCATGCCCCATCTCCCTTACTTCCAGCTAGTAAGGATCACATAATTCCTAACAAAGTTTTGACACATATTCCCAATTCGGGCATTCAGAACATATAGCACGTTGCTGTAAGCAAGCACATTCTCATTCAAAGATGCCAGTTACTATGTAGGAACAAGTTTGTATAGGTATTTCAAAGATGCCCAGAACTGAGCTAAACTTGGTATGTGTCCAACTCCTAGAAATAACTTCATGCCCCATCTCCCTTACTTCCAGCTAGTAAGGATCACATAATTCCTAACAAAGTTTTGACACAGATTCCCAATTCTTGCATTCAGAACATATAGCACGTTGCTGTAAGCAAGCACATTCTCATCCAAAGATGCAAGTTACTATGTAGGAACAAGTTTGTATAGGTCATTTCAAAGATGCCCAGAACTGAGCTAAACTTGGTATGTGTCCAACTCCTAGAAATAACTTCATGCCCCATCTCCCTTACTTCCAGCTAGTAAGGATCACATAATTCCTAACAAAGTTTTGACACAGATTCCCAATTCGGGCATTCAGAACATATAGCACGTTGCTGTAAGCAAGCACATTCTCATTCAAAGATGCAAGTTACTATGTAGGAACAAGTTTGTATAGGTATTTCAAAGATGCCCAGAACTGAGCTAAACTTGGTATGTGTCCAACTCCTAGAAATAACTTCATGCCCCATCTCCCTTACTTCCAGCTAGTAAGGATCACATAATTCCTAACAAAGTTTTGACACAGATTCCCAATTCGGGCACTCAGAACATATAGCACGTTGCTGTAAGCAAGCACATTCTCATTCAAAGTTGCAAGTTACTATGTAGGAACAAGTTTGTATAGGTATTTCAAAGATGCCCAGAACTGAGCTAAACTTGGTATGTGTCCAACTCCTAGAAATAACTTCATGCCCCATCTCCCTTACTTCCAGCTAGTAAGGATCACATAATTCCTAACAAAGTTTTGACACAGATTCCCTATTCGGGCATTCAGAACATATAGCACGTTGCTGTAAGCAAGCAGATTCTCATTCAAAGATGCAAGTTACTATGTAGGAACAAGTTTGTATAGGTATTTCAAAGATGCCCAGAACTGAGCTAAACTTGGTATGTGTCCAACTCCTAGAAATAACTTCATGCCCCATCTCCCTTACTTCCAGCTAGTAAGGATCACATAATTCCTAACAAAGTTTTGACACAGATTCCCAATTCGGGCATTCAGAACATATAGCACGTTGCTGTAAGCAAGCACATTCTCATTCAAAGTTGCAAGTTACTATGTAGGAAGAAGTTTGTATAGGTATTTCAAAGATGCCCAGAACTGAGCTAAACTTGGTATGTGTCCAACTCCTAGAAATAACATCATGCCCCATCTCCCTTACTTCAGATAGTAAGGATCACATAATTCCTAACAAAGTTTTGACACAGATTGCCATTTCGGGTAATCAGAACATATAGCACGTTGCTGTAAGCAAGCACATTCTCATTCAAAGATGCAAGTTACTATGTAGGAACAAGTTTGTATAGGTATTTCAAAGATGCCCAGAACTGAGCTAAACTTGGTATGTGTCCAACTCCTAGAAATAACTTCATGCCCCATCTCCCTTACTTCCAGCTAGTAAGGATCACATAATTCCTAACAAAGTTTTGACACAGATTCCCAATTCGGGCATTCAGAACATATAGCACGTTGCTGTAAGCAAGCACATTCTCATTCAAAGATGCCAGTTACTATGTAGAAACAAGTTTGTATAGGTATTTCAAAGATGCCCAGAACTGAGCTAAACTTGGTATGTGTCCAACTCCTAGAAATAACTTCATGCCCCATCTCCCTTACTTCCAGCTAGTAAGGATCACATAATTCCAACAAAGTTTTGACACAGATTCCCAATTCGTGCATTCAGAACATATAGCACGTTGCTGTAAGCAAGCACATTCTCATTCAAAGATGCAAGTTACTATGTAGGAACAAGTTTGTATAGGTATTTCAAAGATGCCCAGAACTGAGCTAAACTTGGTATGTGTCCAACTCCTAGAAATAACTTCATGCCCCATCTCCCTTACTTCCAGCTAGTAAGGATCACATAATTCCTAACAAAGTTTTGACACAGATTGCCAATTCGGGCATTCAGAACCTATAGCACGTTGCTGTAAGCAAGCACATTTTCATTCAAAGTTGCAAGTTACTATGTAGGAACAAGTTTGTATAGGTATTTCAAAGATGCCCAGAACTGAGCTAAACTTGGTATGTGTCCAACTCCTAGAAATAACTTCATGCCCCATCTCCCTTACTTCCAGCTAGTAAGGATCACATAATTCCTAACAAAGTTTTGACACAGATTCCCAATTCGGGCATTCAGAACATATAGCACGTTGCTGTAGGCAAGCACATTCTCATTCAAAGTTGCAAGTTACTATGTAGGAAGAAGTTTGTATAGGTATTTCAAAGATGCCCAGAACTGAGCTAAACTTGGTATGTGTCCAACTCCTAGAAATCACTTCATGCCCCATCTCCCTTACTTCCAGCTAGTAAGGATCACATAATTCCTAACAAAGTTTTGACACAGATTCCCAATTCGGGCATTCAGAACATATAGCACGTTGCTGTAAGCAAGCACATTCTCATTCAAAGTTGCAAGTTACTATGTAGGAACAAGTTTGTATAGGTATTTCAAAGATGCCCAGAACTGAGCTAAACTTGGTATGTGTCCAACTCCTAGAAATAACTTCATGCCCCATCTCCCTTACTTCCAGCTAGTAAGGATCACATAATTCCTAACAAAGTTTTGACACAGATTGCCAATTCGGGTAATCAGAACATATAGCACGTTGCTGTAAGCAAGCACATTCTCATTCAAAGATGCAAGTTACTATGTAGGAACAAGTTTGTATAGGTATTTCAAAGATGCCCAGAACTGAGCTAAACTTGGTATGTGTCCAACTCCTAGAAATAACTTCATGCCCCATCTCCCTTACTTCCAGCTAGTAAGGATCACATAATTCCAAACAAAGTTTTGACACAGATTCCCAATTCGGGCATTCAGAACATATAGCACGTTGCTGTAAGCAAGCACATTCTCATTCAAAGATGCCAGTTACTATGTAGGAACAAGTTTGTATAGGTATTTCAAAGATGCCCAGAACTGAGCTAAACTTGGTATGTGTCCAACTCCTAGAAATAACTTCATGCCCCATCTCCCTTACTTCCAGCTAGTAAGGATCACATAATTCCTAACAAAGTTTTGACACAGATTCCCAATTCTTGCATTCAGAACATATAGCACGTTGCTGTAAGCAAGCACATTCTCATTCAAAGATGCAAGTTACTATGTAGGAACAAGTTTGTATAGGTATTTCAAAGATGCCCAGAACTGAGCTAAACTTGGTATGTGTCCAACTCCTAGAAATAACTTCATGCCCCATCTCCCTTACTTCCAGCTAGTAAGGATCACATAATTCCTAACAAAGTTTTGACACAGATTCCCAATTCGGGCATTCAGAACATATAGTACGTTGCTGTAAGCAAGCACATTCTCATTCAAAGATGCAAGTTACTATGTAGGAACAAGTTTGTATAGGTATTTCAAAGATGCCCAGAACTGAGCTAAACTTGGTATGTGTCCAACTCCTAGAAATAACTTCATGCCCCATCTCCCTTACTTCCAGCTAGTAAGGATCACATAATTCCTAACAAAGTTTTGACACAGATTCCCAATTCGGGCATTCAGAACATATAGCACGTTGCTGTAAGCAAGCACATTCTCATTCAAAGTTGCAAGTTACTATGTAGGAACAAGTTTGTATAGGTATTTCAAAGATGCGCAGAACTGAGCTAAACTTGGTATGTGTCCAACTCCTAGAAATAACTTCATGCCCCATCTCCCTTACTTCCAGCTAGTAAGGATCACATAATTCCTAACAAAGTTTTGACACAGATTCCCAATTCGGGCATTCAGAACATATAGCACGTTGCTGTAAGCAAGCACATTCTCATTCAAAGATGCAAGTTACTATGTAGCAACAAGTTTGTATAGGTATTTCAAAGATGCCCAGAACTGAGCTAAACTCGGTATGTGTCCAACTCCTAGAAATAACTTCATGCCCCATCTCCCTTACTTCCAGCTAGTAAGGATCACATAATTCCTAACAAAGTTTTGACACAGATTCCCAATTCGGGCATTCAGAACATATAGCACGTTGCTGTAAGCAAGCACATTCTCATTCAAAGTTGCAAGTTACTATGTAGGAACAAGTTTGTATAGGTATTTCAAAGATGACCAGAACTGAGCTAAACTCGGTATGTGTCCAACTCCTAGAAATAACTTCATGCCCCATCTCCCTTACTTCCAGCTAGTAAGGATCACATAATTCCTAACAAAGTTTTGAAACAGATTCCCAAATCGGGCATTCAGAACATATAGCACGTTGCTGTAAGCAAGCACATTCTCATTCAAAGATGCAAGTTACTATGTAGGAACAAGTTTGTATAGGTATTTCAAAGATGCCCAGAACTGAGGTAAACTCGGTATGTGTCCAACTCCTAGAAATAACTTCATGCCCCATCTCCCTTACTTCCAGCTAGTAAGGATCACATAATTCCTAACAAAGTTTTGACACAGATTCCCAATTCGGGCATTCAGAACATATAGCACGTTGCTGTAAGCAAGCACATTCTCATTCAAAGTTGCAAGTTACTATGTAGGAACAAGTTTGTATAGGTATTTCAAAGATGCCCAGAACTGAGCTAAACTTGGTATGTGTCCAACTCCTAGAAATAACTTCATGCCCCATCTCCCTTACTTCCAGCAAGTAAGGATCACATAATTCCTAACAAAGTTTTGACACAGATTGCCAATTCGGGCATTCAGAACATATAGCACGTTGCTGTAAGCAAGCACATTCTCATTCAAAGATGCAAGTTACTATGTAGGAACAAGTTTGTATAGGTATTTCAAAGATGCCCAGAACTGAGCTAAACTTGGTATGTGTCCAACTCCTAGAAATAACTTCATGCCCCATCTCCCTTACTTCCAGCTAGTAAGGATCACATAATTCCTAACAAAGTTTTGACACAGATTCCCAATTCGGGCATTCAGAACATATAGCACGTTGCTGTAAGCAAGCACATTCTCATTCAAAGATGCAAGTTACTATGTAGGAACAAGTTTGTATAGGTATTTCAAAGATGCCCAGAACTGAGCTAAACTTGGTATGTGTCCAACTCCTAGAAATAACTTCATGTCCCACCTCCCTTACTTCCAGCTAGTAAGGATCACATAATTCCTAACAAAGTTTTGACACAGATTCCCAATTCGGGCATTCAGAACATATAGCACGTTGCTGCAAGCAAGCACATTCTCATTCAAAGTTGCAAGTTACTAGGTAGGAACAAGTTTATATAGGTATTTCAAAGATGCCCAGAACTGAGCTAAAGTTGGTATGTCTCCAACTCCAAGAAATAACTTCATGCCCCATCTCCCTTACTTCCAGCTAGTAAGGATCACATAAATCCTAACAAAGTTTTGACACAGATTCCCAATTCGGGCATTCAGAACATATAGCACGTTGCTGTAAGCAAGCACATTCTCTTTCAAAGTTGCAAGTTACTATGTAGGAACAAGTTTGTATAGGTATTTCAAAGATGCCCATAACTGAGCTAAACTTGGTATGTGTCCAACTCCTAGAAATAACATCATGCCCCATCTCCCTTACTTCCAGCTAGTAAGGATCACATAATTCCTAACAAAGTTTTGACACAGATTCCCAATTCGGGCATTCAGAACATATAGCACGTTGCTGTAAGCAAGCACATTCTCATTCAAAGTTGCAAGTTACTATGTAGGAACAAGTTTGTATAGGTATTTCAAAGATGCCCAGAACTGAGCTAAACTTGGTATGTGTCCAACTCCTAGAAATAACTTCTTGCCCCATCTCCCTTACTTCCAGCTAGTAAGGATCACATAATTCCTAACAAAGTTTTGACACAGATTGCCAATTCGGGCATTCAGAACATATAGCACGTTGCTGTAAGCAAGCACATTCTCATTCAAATATGCAAGTTACTATGTAGGAACAAGTTTGTATAGGTATTTCAAAGATGCCCAGAACTGAGCTAAACTTGGTATGTGTCCAACTCATAGAAATAACTTCATGCCCCATCTCCCTTACTTCCAGCTAGTAAGGATCACATAATTCCTAACAAAGTTTTGACACAGATTCCCAATTCGGGCATTCAGAACATATAGCACGTTGCTGTAAGCAAGCACATTCTCATTCAAAGATGCAAGTTACTATGTAGGAACAAGTTTGTACAGGTATTTCAAAGATGCCCAGAACTGAGCTAAACTTGGTATGTGTCCAACTCCTAGAAATAACTTCATGCCCCATCTCCCTTACTTCCAGCTAGTAAGGATCACATAATTCCTAACAAAGTTTTGACACAGATTCCCAATTCGGGCATTCAGAAAATATAGCACGTTGCTGTAAGCAAGCAGATTCTCATTCAAAATTGCAAGTTACTATGTAGGAACAAGTTTGTATAGGTATTTCAAAGATGCGCAGAACTGAGCTAAACTTGGTATGTGTCCAACTCCTAGAAATAACTTCATGCCCCATCTCACTTACTTCCAGCTAGTAAGGATCACATAATTCCTAACAAAGTTTTGACACAGATTCCCAATTCGGGCATTCAGAACATATAGCACGTTGCTGTAAGCAAGCACATTTTCATTCAAAGTTGCAAGTTACTATGTAGGAACAAGTTTGTATAGGTATTTCAAAGATGCCCAGAACTGAGCTAAACTTGGTATGTGTCCAACTCCTAGAAATAACTTCATGCCCCATCTCCCTTACTTCCAGCTAATAAGGATCACATAATTACCAACAAAGTTTTGACACAGATTCCCAATTCGGGCATTCAGAACATATAGCACGTTGCTGTAAGCAAGCAGATTCTCATTCAAAGATGCAAGTTACTATGTAGGAACAAGTTTGTATAGGTATTTCAAAGATGCCCAGAACTGAGCTAAACTTGGTATGTGTCCAACTCCAAGAAATAACTTCATGCCCCATCTCCCTTACTTCCAGCTAATAAGGATCACATAATTCCTAACAAAGTTTTGACACAGATTCCCAATTCGGGCATTCAGAACATATAGCACGTTGCTGTAAGCAAGCACATTCTCATTCAAAGTTGCAAGTTACTATGTAGGAACAAGTTTGTATAGGTATTTCAAAGATGCCCAGAACTGAGCTAAACTTGATATGTGTCCAACTCCTAGAAATAACTTCATGCCCCATCTCCCTTACTTCCAGCTAGTAAGGATCACATAATTCCTAACAAAGTTTTGACACAGATTCCCAATTCGGGCATTCAGAACCTATAGCACGTTGCTGTAAGCAAGCACATTTTCATTCAAAGATGCAAGTTACTATGTAGGAACAAGTTTGTATAGGTATTTCAAAGATGCCCAGAACTGAGCTAAACTTGGTATGTGTCCAACTCATAGAAATAACTTCATGCCCCATCTCCCTTACTTCCAGCTAGTAAGGATCACATAATTCCTAACAAAGTTTTGACACAGATTGCCAATTCGGGCATTCAGAACCTATAGCACGTTGCTGTAGGCAAGCACATTCTCATTCAAAGTTGCAAGTTACTATGTAGGAAGAAGTTTGTATAGGTATTTCAAAGATGCCCAGAACTGAGCTAAACTTGGTATGTGTCCAACTTCTAGAAATCACTTCATGCCCCATCTCCCTTACTTCCAGCTAGTAAGGATCACATAATTCCTAACAAAGTTTTGACACAGATTCCCAATTCGGGCATTCAGAACATATAGCACGTTGCTGTAAGCAAGCACATTCTCATTCAAAGTTGCAAGTTACTATGTAGGAACAAGTTTGTATAGGTATTTCAAAGATGCCCAGAACTGAGCTAAACTTGGTATGTGTCCAACTCCTAGAAATAACTTCATGCCCCATCTCCCTTACTTCCAGCTAGTAAGGATCACATAATTCCTAACAAAGTTTTGACACAGATTGCCAATTCGGGTAATCAGAACATATAGCACGTTGCTGTAAGCAAGCACATTCTCATTCAAAGATGCAAGTTACTATGTAGGAACAAGTTTGTATAGGTATTTCAAAGATGCCCAGAACTGAGCTAAACTTGGTATGTGTCCAACTCCTAGAAATAACTTCATGCCCCATCTCCCTTACTTCCAGCTAGTAAGGATCACATAATTCCTAACAAAGTTTTGACACAGATTCCCAATTCGGGCATTCAGAACATATAGCACGTTGCTGTAAGCAAGCACATTCTCATTCAAAGATGCCAGTTACTATGTAGGAACAAGTTTGTATAGGTATTTCAAAGATGCCCAGAACTGAGCTAAACTTGGTATGTGTCCAACTCCTAGAAATAACTTCATGCCCCATCTCCCTTACTTCCAGCTAGTAAGGATCACATAATTCCTAACAAAGTTTTGACACAGATTCCCAATTCTTGCATTCAGAACATATAGCACGTTGCTGTAAGCAAGCACATTCTCATCCAAAGATGCAAGTTACTATGTAGGAACAAGTTTGTATAGGTCATTTCAAAGATGCCCAGAACTGAGCTAAACTTGGTATGTGTCCAACTCCTAGAAATAACTTCATGCCCCATCTCCCTTACTTCCAGCTAGTAAGGATCACATAATTCCTAACAAAGTTTTGACACAGATTCCCAATTCGGGCATTCAGAACATATAGCACGTTGCTGTAAGCAAGCACATTCTCATTCAAAGATGCAAGTTACTATGTAGGAACAAGTTTGTATAGGTATTTCAAAGATGCCCAGAACTGAGCTAAACTTGGTATGTGTCCAACTCCTAGAAATAACTTCATGCCCCATCTCCCTTACTTCCAGCTAGTAAGGATCACATAATTCCTAACAAAGTTTTGACACAGATTCCCAATTCGGGCACTCAGAACATATAGCACGTTGCTGTAAGCAAGCACATTCTCATTCAAAGTTGCAAGTTACTATGTAGGAACAAGTTTGTATAGGTATTTCAAAGATGCCCAGAACTGAGCTAAACTTGGTATGTGTCCAACTCCTAGAAATAACTTCATGCCCCATCTCCCTTACTTCCAGCTAGTAAGGATCACATAATTCCTAACAAAGTTTTGACACAGATTCCCTATTCGGGCATTCAGAACATATAGCACGTTGCTGTAAGCAAGCAGATTCTCATTCAAAGATGCAAGTTACTATGTAGGAACAAGTTTGTATAGGTATTTCAAAGATGCCCAGAACTGAGCTAAACTTGGTATGTGTCCAACTCCTAGAAATAACTTCATGCCCCATCTCCCTTACTTCCAGCTAGTAAGGATCACATAATTCCTAACAAAGTTTTGACACAGATTCCCAATTCGGGCATTCAGAACATATAGCACGTTGCTGTAAGCAAGCACATTCTCATTCAAAGTTGCAAGTTACTATGTAGGAAGAAGTTTGTATAGGTATTTCAAAGATGCCCAGAACTGAGCTAAACTTGGTATGTGTCCAACTCCTAGAAATAACATCATGCCCCATCTCCCTTACTTCAGATAGTAAGGATCACATAATTCCTAACAAAGTTTTGACACAGATTGCCATTTCGGGTAATCAGAACATATAGCACGTTGCTGTAAGCAAGCACATTCTCATTCAAAGATGCAAGTTACTATGTAGGAACAAGTTTGTATAGGTATTTCAAAGATGCCCAGAACTGAGCTAAACTTGGTATGTGTCCAACTCCTAGAAATAACTTCATGCCCCATCTCCCTTACTTCCAGCTAGTAAGGATCACATAATTCCTAACAAAGTTTTGACACAGATTCCCAATTCGGGCATTCAGAACATATAGCACGTTGCTGTAAGCAAGCACATTCTCATTCAAAGATGCCAGTTACTATGTAGGAACAAGTTTGTATAGGTATTTCAAAGATGCCCAGAACTGAGCTAAACTTGGTATGTGTCCAACTCCTAGAAATAACTTCATGCCCCATCTCCCTTACTTCCAGCTAGTAAGGATCACATAATTCCAACAAAGTTTTGACACAGATTCCCAATTCGTGCATTCAGAACATATAGCACGTTGCTGTAAGCAAGCACATTCTCATTCAAAGATGCAAGTTACTATGTAGGAACAAGTTTGTATAGGTATTTCAACGATGCCCAGAACTGAGCTAAACTTGGTATGTGTCCAACTCCTAGAAATAACTTCATGCCCCATCTCCCTTACTTCCAGCTAGTAAGGATCACATAATTCCTAACAAAGTTTTGACACAGATTGCCAATTCGGGCATTCAGAACCTATAGCACGTTGCTGTAAGCAAGCACATTTTCATTCAAAGTTGCAAGTTACTATGTAGGAACAAGTTTGTATAGGTATTTCAAAGATGCCCAGAACTGAGCTAAACTTGGTATGTGTCCAACTCCTAGAAATAACTTCATGCCCCATCTCCCTTACTTCCAGCTAGTAAGGATCACATAATTCCTAACAAAGTTTTGACACAGATTCCCAATTCGGGCATTCAGAACATATAGCACGTTGCTGTAGGCAAGCACATTCTCATTCAAAGTTGCAAGTTACTATGTAGGAAGAAGTTTGTATAGGTATTTCAAAGATGCCCAGAACTGAGCTAAACTTGGTATGTGTCCAACTCCTAGAAATCACTTCATGCCCCATCTCCCTTACTTCCAGCTAGTAAGGATCACATAATTCCTAACAAAGTTTTGACACAGATTCCCAATTCGGGCATTCAGAACATATAGCACGTTGCTGTAAGCAAGCACATTCTCATTCAAAGTTGCAAGTTACTATGTAGGAACAAGTTTGTATAGGTATTTCAAAGATGCCCAGATCTGAGCTAAACTTGGTATGTGTCCAACTCCTAGAAATAACTTCATGCCCCATCTCCCTTACTTCCAGCTAGTAAGGATCACATAATTCCTAACAAAGTTTTGACACAGATTGCCAATTCGGGTAATCAGAACATATAGCACGTTGCTGTAAGCAAGCACATTCTCATTCAAAGATGCAAGTTACTATGTAGGAACAAGTTTGTATAGGTATTTCAAAGATGCCCAGAACTGAGCTAAACTTGGTATGTGTCCAACTCCTAGAAATAACTTCATGCCCCATCTCCCTTACTTCCAGCTAGTAAGGATCACATAATTCCAAACAAAGTTTTGACACAGATTCCCAATTCGGGCATTCAGAACATATAGCACGTTGCTGTAAGCAAGCACATTCTCATTCAAAGATGCCAGTTACTATGTAGGAACAAGTTTGTATAGGTATTTCAAAGATGCCCAGAACTGAGCTAAACTTGGTATGTGTCCAACTCCTAGAAATAACTTCATGCCCCATCTCCCTTACTTCCAGCTAGTAAGGATCACATAATTCCTAACAAAGTTTTGACACAGATTCCCAATTCTTGCATTCAGAACATATAGCACGTTGCTGTAAGCAAGCACATTCTCATTCAAAGATGCAAGTTACTATGTAGGAACAAGTTTGTATAGGTATTTCAAAGATGCCCAGAACTGAGCTAAACTTGGTATGTGTCCAACTCCTAGAAATAACTTCATGCCCCATCTCCCTTACTTCCAGCTAGTAAGGATCACATAATTCCTAACAAAGTTTTGACACAGATTCCCAATTCGGGCATTCAGAACATATAGCACGTTGCTGTAAGCAAGCACATTCTCATTCAAAGATGCAAGTTACTATGTAGGAACAAGTTTGTATAGGTATTTCAAAGATGCCCAGAACTGAGCTAAACTTGGTATGTGTCCAACTCCTAGAAATAACTTCATGCCCCATCTCCCTTACTTCCAGCTAGTAAGGATCACATAATTCCTAACAAAGTTTTGACACAGATTCCCAATTCGGGCATTCAGAACATATAGCACGTTGCTGTAAGCAAGCACATTCTCATTCAAAGTTGCAAGTTACTATGTAGGAACAAGTTTGTATAGGTATTTCAAAGATGCGCAGAACTGAGCTAAACTTGGTATGTGTCCAACTCCTAGAAATAACTTCATGCCCCATCTCCCTTACTTCCAGCTAGTAAGGATCACATAATTCCTAACAAAGTTTTGACACAGATACCCAATTCGGGCATTCAGAACATATAGCACGTTGCTGTAAGCAAGCACATTCTCATTCAAAGATGCAAGTTACTATGTAGCAACAAGTTTGTATAGGTATTTCAAAGATGCCCAGAACTGAGCTAAACTCGGTATGTGTCCAACTCCTAGAAATAACTTCATGCCCCATCTCCCTTACTTCCAGCTAGTAAGGATCACATAATTCCTAACAAAGTTTTGACACAGATTCCCAATTCGGGCATTCAGAACATATAGCACGTTGCCGTAAGCAAGCACATTCTCATTCAAAGTTGCAAGTTACTATGTAGGAACAAGTTTGTATAGGTATTTCAAAGATGACCAGAACTGAGCTAAACTCGGTATGTGTCCAACTCCTAGAAATAACTTCATGCCCCATCTCCCTTACTTCCAGCTAGTAAGGATCACATAATTCCTAACAAAGTTCTGACACAGATTCCCAAATCGGGCATTCAGAACATATAGCACGTTGCTGTAAGCAAGCACATTCTCATTCAAAGATGCAAGTTACTATGTAGGAACAAGTTTGTATAGGTATTTCAAAGATGCCCAGAACTGAGGTAAACTCGGTATGTGTCCAACTCCTAGAAATAACTTCATGCCCCATCTCCCTTACTTCCAGCTAGTAAGGATCACATAATTCCTAACAAAGTTTTGACACAGATTCCCAATTCGGGCATTCAGAACATATAGCACGTTGCTGTAAGCAAGCAGATTCTCATTCAAAGTTGCAAGTTACTATGTAGGAACAAGTTTGTATAGGTATTTCAAAGATGCCCAGAACTGAGCTAAACTTGGTATGTGTCCAACTCCTAGAAATAACTTCATGCCCCATCTCCCTTACTTCCAGCAAGTAAGGATCACATAATTCCTAACAAAGTTTTGACACAGATTGCCAATTCGGGCATTCAGAACATATAGCACGTTGCTGTAAGCAAGCACATTCTCATTCAAAGATGCAAGTTACTATGTAGGAACAAGTTTGTATAGGTATTTCAAAGATGCCCAGAACTGAGCTAAACTTGGTATGTGTCCAACTCCTAGAAATAACTTCATGCCCCATCTCCCTTACTTCCAGCTAGTAAGGATCACATAATTCCTAACAAAGTTTTGACACAGATTGCAATTCGGGCATTCAGAACATATAGCACGTTGCTGCAAGCAAGCACATTCTCATTCAAAGTTGCAAGTTACTATGTAGGAACAAGTTTGTATAGGTATTTCAAAGATGCCCAGAACTGAGCTAAACTTGGTATGTGTCCAACTCCAAGAAATAACTTCATGCCCCATCTCCCTTACTTCCAGCTAGTAAGGATCACATAATTCCTAACAAAGTTTTGACACAGATTCCCAATTCGGGCATTCAGAACATATAGCACGTTGCTGCAAGCAAGCAGATTCTCATTCAAAGTTGCAAGATACTATGTAGGAACAAGTTTGTATAGGTATTTCAAAGATGCCCAGAACTGAGCTAAACTTGGTATGTGTCCAACTCCTAGAAATAACTTCATGCCCCATCTCCCTTACTTCCAGCTAGTAAGGATCACATAATTCCTAACAAAGTTTTGACACAGATTCCCAATTCGGGCATTCAGAACATATAGCACGTTGATGTAAGCAAGCACATTCTCATTCAAAGATGCAAGTTACTATGTAGGAACAAGTTTGTATAGGTATTTCAAAGATGCCCAGAACTGAGCTAAACTTGGTATGTGTCCAACTCCTAGAAATAACTTCATGCCCCATCTCCCTTACTTCCAGCTAGTAAGGATCACATAATTCCTAACAAAGTTTTGACACAGATTCCCAATTCGGGCATTCAGAACATATAGCACGTTGCTGTAAGCAAGCACATTCTCATTCAAAGATGCAAGTTACTATGTAGGAACAAGTTTGTATAGGTATTTCAAAGATGCCCAGAACTGAGCTAAACTTGGTATGTGTCCAACTCCTAGAAATAACTTCATGCCCCATCTCCCTTACTTCCAGCTAGTAAGGATCACATAATTCCTAACAAAGTTTTGACACAGATTCCCAATTCGGGCATTCAGAACATATAGCACGTTGCTGTAAGCAAGCACATTCTCATTCAAAGTTGCAAGTTACTATGTAGGAACAAGTTTGTATAGGTATTTCAAAGATGCGCAGAACTGAGCTAAACTTGGTATGTGTCCAACTCCTAGAAATAACTTCATGCCCCATCTCCCTTACTTCCAGCTAGTAAGGATCACATAATTCCTAACAAAGTTTTGACACAGATTCCCAATTCGGGCATTCAGAACATATAGCACGTTGCTGTAAGCAAGCACATTCTCATTCAAAGATGCAAGTTACTATGTAGCAACAAGTTTGTATAGGTATTTCAAAGATGCCCAGAACTGAGCTAAACTCGGTATGTGTCCAACTCCTAGAAATAACTTCATGCCCCATCTCCCTTACTTCCAGCTAGTAAGGATCACATAATTCCTAACAAAGTTTTGACACAGATTCCCAATTCGGGCATTCAGAACATATAGCACGTTGCTGTAAGCAAGCACATTCTCATTCAAAGTTGCAAGTTACTATGTAGGAACAAGTTTGTATAGGTATTTCAAAGATGACCAGAACTGAGCTAAACTCGGTATGTGTCCAACTCCTAGAAATAACTTCATGCCCCATCTCCCTTACTTCCAGCTAGTAAGGATCACATAATTCCTAACAAAGTTCTGACACAGATTCCCAAATCGGGCATTCAGAACATATAGCACGTTGCTGTAAGCAAGCACATTCTCATTCAAAGATGCAAGTTACTATGTAGGAACAAGTTTGTATAGGTATTTCAAAGATGCCCAGAACTGAGGTAAACTCGGTATGTGTCCAACTCCTAGAAATAACTTCATGCCCCATCTCCCTTACTTCCAGCTAGTAAGGATCACATAATTCCTAACAAAGTTTTGACACAGATTCCCAATTCGGGCATTCAGAACATATAGCACGTTGCTGTAAGCAAGCAGATTCTCATTCAAAGTTGCAAGTTACTATGTAGGAACAAGTTTGTATAGGTATTTCAAAGATGCCCAGAACTGAGCTAAACTTGGTATGTGTCCAACTCCTAGAAATAACTTCATGCCCCATCTCCCTTACTTCCAGCAAGTAAGGATCACATAATTCCTAACAAAGTTTTGACACAGATTGCCAATTCGGGCATTCAGAACATATAGCACGTTGCTGTAAGCAAGCACATTCTCATTCAAAGATGCAAGTTACTATGTAGGAACAAGTTTGTATAGGTATTTCAAAGATGCCCAGAACTGAGCTAAACTTGGTATGTGTCCAACTCCTAGAAATAACTTCATGCCCCATCTCCCTTACTTCCAGCTAGTAAGGATCACATAATTCCTAACAAAGTTTTGACACAGATTCCCAATTCGGGCATTCAGAACATATAGCACGTTGCTGTAAGCAAGCACATTCTCATTCAAAGTTGCAAGTTACTATGTAGGAACAAGTTTGTATAGGTATTTCAAAGATGCCCAGAACTGAGCTAAACTTGGTATGTGTCCAACTCCTAGAAATAACTTCTTGCCCCATCTCCCTTACTTCCAGCTAGTAAGGATCACATAATTCCTAACAAAGTTTTGACACAGATTGCCAATTCGGGCATTCAGAACATATAGCACGTTGCTGTAAGCAAGCACATTCTCATTCAAATATGCAAGTTACTATGTAGGAACAAGTTTGTATAGGTATTTCAAAGATGCCCAGACCTGAGCTAAACTTGGTATGTGTCCAACTCATAGAAATAACTTCATGCCCCATCTCCCTTACTTCCAGCTAGTAAGGATCACATAATTCCTAACAAAGTTTTGACACAGATTCCCAATTCGGGCATTCAGAACATATAGCACGTTGCTGTAAGCAAGCACATTCTCATTCAAAGATGCAAGTTACTATGTAGGAACAAGTTTGTACAGGTATTTCAAAGATGCCCAGAACTGAGCTAAACTTGGTATGTGTCCAACTCCTAGAAATAACTTCATGCCCCATCTCCCTTACTTCCAGCTAGTAAGGATCACATAATTCCTAACAAAGTTTTGACACAGATTCCCAATTCGGGCATTCAGAAAATATAGCACGTTGCTGTAAGCAAGCAGATTCTCATTCAAAGATGCAAGTTACTATGTAGGAACAAGTTTGTATAGGTATTTCAAAGATGCCCAGAACTGAGCTAAACTTGGTATGTGTCCAACTCCAAGAAATAACTTCATGCCCCATCTCCCTTACTTCCAGCTAATAAGGATCACATAATTCCTAACAAAGTTTTGACACAGATTCCCAATTCGGGCATTCAGAACATATAGCACGTTGCTGTAAGCAAGCACATTTTCATTCAAAGTTGCAAGTTACTATGTAGGAACAAGTTTGTATAGGTATTTCAAAGATGCCCAGAACTGAGCTAAACTTGGTATGTGTCCAACTCATAGAAATAACTTCATGCCCCATCTCCCTTACTTCCAGCTAGTAAGGATCACATAATTCCTAACAAAGTTTTGACACAGATTCCCAAATCGGGCATTCAGAACATATAGCACGTTGCTGTAAGCAAGCACATTCTCATTCAAAGTTGCAAGTTACTATGTAGGAACAAGTTTGTATAGGTATTTCAAAGATGCCCAGAACTGAGCTAAACTTGGTATGTCTCCAACTCCAAGAAATAACTTCATGCCCCATCTCCCTTACTTCCAGCTAGTAAGGATCACATAATTCCTGACAAAGTTTTGACACAGATTCCCAATTCGGGCATTCAGAACATATAGCACGTTGCTGTAAGCAAGCACATTCTCATTCAAAGTTGCAAGTTACTATGTAGGAACAAGTTTGTATAGGTATTTCAAAGATGCGCAGAACTGAGCTAAACTTGGGATGTGTCCAACTCCTAGAAATAACTTCATGCCCCATCTCCCTTACTTCCAGCTAGTAAGGATCACATAATTCCTAACAAATTTTTGACACAGATTCCCAATTCGGGCATTCAGAACATATAGCACGTTGCTGTAAGCAAGCACATTTTCATTCAAAGTTGCAAGTTACTATGTAGGAACAAGTTTGTATAGGTATTTCAAAGATGCCCAGAACTGAGCTAAACTTGGTATGTGTCCAACTCCTAGAAATAACTTCATGCCCCATCTCCCTTACTTCCAGCTAATAAGGATCACATAATTCCCAACAAAGTTTTGACACAGATTCCCAATTCGGGCATTCAGAACATATAGCACGTTGCTGTAAGCAAGCAGAATCTCATTCAAAGATGCAAGTTACTATGTAGGAACAAGTTTGTATAGGTATTTCAAAGATGCCCAGAACTGAGCTAAACTTGGTATGTGTCCAACTCCAAGAAATAACTTCATGCCCCATCTCCCTTACTTCCAGCTAATAAGGATCACATAATTCCTAACAAAGTTTTGACACAGATTCCCAATTCGGGCATTCAGAACATATAGCACGTTGCTGTAAGCAAGCACATTTTCATTCAAAGTTGCAAGTTACTATGTAGGAACAAGTTTGTATAGGTATTTCAAAGATGCCCAGAACTGAGCTAAACTTGGTATGTGTCCAACTCATAGAAATAACTTCATGCCCCATCTCCCTTACTTCCAGCTAGTAAGGATCACATAATTCCTAACAAAGTTTTGACACAGATTCCCAAATCGGGCATTCAGAACATATAGCACGTTGCTGTAAGCAAGCACATTCTCATTCAAAGTTGCAAGTTACTATGTAGGAACAAGTTTGTATAGGTATTTCAAAGATGCCCAGAACTGAGCTAAACTTGGTATGTCTCCAACTCCAAGAAATAACTTCATGCCCCATCTCCCTTACTTCCAGCTAGTAAGGATCACATAATTCCTGACAAAGTTTTGACACAGATTCCCAATTCGGGCATTCAGAACATATAGCACGTTGCTGTAAGCAAGCACATTCTCATTCAAAGTTGCAAGTTACTATGTAGGAACAAGTTTGTATAGGTATTTCAAAGATGCGCAGAACTGAGCTAAACTTGGGATGTGTCCAACTCCTAGAAATAACTTCATGCCCCATCTCCCTTACTTCCAGCTAGTAAGGATCACATAATTCCTAACAAATTTTTGACACAGATTCCCAATTCGGGCATTCAGAACATATAGCACGTTGCTGTAAGCAAGCACATTTTCATTCAAAGTTGCAAGTTACTATGTAGGAACAAGTTTGTATAGGTATTTCAAAGATGCCCAGAACTGAGCTAAACTTGGTATGTGTCCAACTCCTAGAAATAACTTCATGCCCCATCTCCCTTACTTCCAGCTAATAAGGATCACATAATTCCCATCAAAGTTTTGACACAGATTCCCAATTCGGGCATTCAGAACATATAGCACGTTGCTGTAAGCAAGCAGAATCTCATTCAAAGATGCAAGTTACTATGTAGGAACAAGTTTGTATAGGTATTTCAAAGATGCCCAGAACTGAGCTAAACTTGGTATGTGTCCAACTCCAAGAAATAACTTCATGCCCCATCTCCCTTACTTCCAGCTAATAAGGATCACATAATTCCTAACAAAGTTTTGACACAGAATCCCAATTCGGGCATTCAGAACATATAGCACGTTGCTGTAAGCAAGCACATTTTCATTCAAAGTTGCAAGTTACTATGTAGGAACAAGTTTGTATAGGTATTTCAAAGATGCCCAGAACTGAGCTAAACTTGGTATGTCTCCAACTCCAAGAAATAACTTCATGCCCCATCTCCCTTACTTCCAGCTAGTAAGGATCACATAATTCCTAACAAAGTTTTGACACAGATTCCCAAATCGGGCATTCAGAACATATAGCACGTTGCTGTAAGCAAGCACATTCTCATTCAAAGTTGCAAGTTACTATGTAGGAACAAGTTTGTATAGGTATTTCAAAGATGCCCAGAACTGAGCTAAACTTGGTATGTCTCCAACTCCAAGAAATAACTTCATGCCCCATCTCCCTTACTTCCAGCTAGTAAGGATCACATAATTCCTAACAAAGTTTTGACACAGATTGCCAATTCGGGCATTCAGAACATATAGCACGTTGCTGCAAGCAAGCACATTCTCATTCAAAGTTGCAAGTTACTATGTAGGAACAAGTTTGTATAGGTATTTCAAAGATGCCCAGAACTGAGCTAAACTTGGTATGTCTCCAACTCCAAGAAATAACTTCATGCCCCATCTCCCTTACTTCCAGCTAGTAAGGATCACATAATTCCTAACAAAGTTTTGACACAGATTCCCAATTCGGGCATTTAGAACATATAGCACGTTGCTGTAAGCAAGCACATTCTCATTCAAAGTTGAAAGTTACTATGTAGGAACAAGTTTGTATAGGTATTTCAAAGATGCCCAGAACTGAGCTAAACTTGGTATGTGTCCAACTCCTAGAAATAACATCATGCCCCATCTCCCTTACTTCCAGCTAGTAAGGATCACATAATTCCTAACAAAGTTTTGACACAGATTCTCAATTCGGGCATTCTGAACATATAGCACGTTGCTGTAAGCAAGCACATTCTCATTCAAAGTTGCAAGTTACTATGTAGGAACAAGTTTGTATAGGTATTTCAAAGATGCCCAGAACTGAGCTAAACTTGGTATGTGTCCAACTCCTAGAAATAACTTCATGCCCCTCTGCATTACTTCCAGCTAGTAAGGATCACATAATTCCTAACAAAGTTTTGACACAGATTCCCAATTCGGGCATTCAGAACATATAGCACGTTGCTGTAAGCAAGCACATTCTCATTCAAAGATGCAAGTTACTATGTAGGAACAAGTTTGTATAGGTATTTCAAAGATGCCCAGAACTGAGCTAAACTTGGTATGTGTCCAACTCCTAGAAATAACTTCATGCCCCATCTCCCTTACTTCCAGCTAGTAAGGATCACATAATTCCTAACAAAGTTTTGACACAGATTCTCAATTCGGGCATTCAGAACATATAGCACGTTGCTGTAAGCAAGCACATTCTCATTCAAAGTTGCAAGTTACTATGTAGGAACAAGTTTGTATAGGTATTTCAAAGATGCCCAGAACTGAGCTAAACTTGGTATGTGTCCAACTCCTAGAAATAACTTCATGCCCCATCTCCCTTACTTCCAGCTAGTAAGGATCACATAATTCCTAACAAAGTTTTGACACAGATTCCCAAATCGGGCATTCAGAACATATAGCACGTTGCTGCAAGCAAGCACATTCTCATTCAAAGTTGCAAGTTACTATGTAGGAACAAGTTTGTATAGGTATTTCAAAGATGCCCAGAACTGAGCTAAACTTGGTATGTCTCCAACTCCAAGAAATAACTTCATGCCCCATCTCCCTTACTTCCAGCTAGTAAGGATCACATCATTCCTAACAAAGTTTTGACACAGATTCCCAATACGGGCATTCAGAACATATAGCACGTTGCTGTAAGCAAGCACATTTTCATTCAAAGTTGCAAGTTACTGTGTAGGAACAAGTTTGTATAGGTATTTCAAAGATGCCCAGAACTGAGCTAAACTTGGTATGTGTCCAACTCCTAGAAATAACTTCATGCCCCATCTCCCTTACTTCCAGCTAGTAAGGATCACATAATTCCTAACAAAGTTTTGACACAGATTCCCAATTCGGGCATTCAGAACATATAGCACGTTGATGTAAGCAAGCAGATTCTCATTCAAAGATGCAAGTTACTATGTAGGAACAAGTTTGTATAGGTATTTCAAAGATGCCCAGAACTGAGCTAAACTTGGTATGTGTCCAACTCCTAGAAATAACTTCATGCCCCATCTTCCTTACTTCCAGCTAGTACGGATCACATAATTCCTAACAAAGTTTTGACATAGATTGCCAATTCGGGCATTCAGAACATATAGCACGTTGATGTAAGCAAGCACATTCTCATTCAAAGATGCAAGTTACTATGTAGGAACAAGTTTGTATAGGTATTTCAAAGATGCCCAGAACTGAGCTAAACTTGGTATGTGTCCAACTCCTAGAAATAACTTCATGCCCCATCTCCCTTACTTCCAGCTAGTAAGGATCACATAATTCCTAACAAAGTTTTGACACAGATTGCAATTCGGGCATTCAGAACATATAGCACGTTGCTGCAAGCAAGCACATTCTCATTCAAAATTGCAAGTTACTATGTAGGAACAAGTTTGTATAGGTATTTCAAAGATGCCCAGAACTGAGCTAAACTTGGTATGTGTCCAACTCCAAGAAATAACTTCATGCCCCATCTCCCTTACTTCCAGCTAGTAAGGATCACATAATTCCTAACAAAGTTTTGACACAGATTCCCAATTCGGGCATTCAGAACATATAGCACGTTGCTGCAAGCAAGCAGATTCTCATTCAAAGTTGCAAGATACTATGTAGGAACAAGTTTGTATAGGTATTTCAAAGATGCCCAGAACTGAGCTAAACTTGGTATGTGTCCAACTCCTAGAAATAACTTCATGCCCCATCTCCCTTACTTCCAGCTAGTAAGGATCACATAATTCCTAACAAAGTTTTGACACAGATTCCCAATTCGGGCATTCAGAACATATAGCACGTTGATGTAAGCAAGCACATTCTCATTCAAAGATGCAAGTTACTATGTAGGAACAAGTTTGTATAGGTATTTCAAAGATGCCCAGAACTGAGCTAAACTTGGTATGTGTCCAACTCCTAGAAATAACTTCATGCCCCATCTCCCTTACTTCCAGCTAGTAAGGATCACATAATTCCTAACAAAGTTTTGACACAGATTGCCAATTCGGGCATTCAGAACATATAGCACGTTGCTGCAAGCAAGCACATTCTAATTCAAAGATGCAAGTTACTATGTAGGAACAAGTTTGTATAGGTATTTCAAAGATGCCCAGAACTGAGCTAAACTTGGTATGTGTCCAACTCCAAGAAATAACTTCATGCCCCATCTCCCTTACTTCCAGCTAGTAAGGATCACATAATTCCTAACAAAGTTTTGACACAGATTCCCAATTCCGGCATTCAGAACATATAGCACGTTGCTGCAAGCAAGCACATTCTCATTCAAAGTTGCAAGTTACTATGTAGGAACAAGTTTGTATAGGTATTTCAAAGCTGCCCAGAACTGAGCTAAACTTGGTATGTGTCCAACTCCTAGAAATAACTTCATGCCCCATCTCCCTTACTTCCAGCTAGTAAGGATCACATAATTCCTAACAAAGTTTTGACACAGATTCCCAATTCGGGCATTCAGAACATATAGCACGTTGCTGCAAGCAAGCACATTCTCATTCAAAGTTGCAAGTTACTATGTAGGAACAAGTTTGTATAGGTATTTCAAAGATGCCCAGAACTGAGCTAAACTTGGTATGTGTCCAACTCCTAGAAATAACTTCATGCCCCATCTCCCTTACTTCCAGCTAGTAAGGATCACATAATTCCTAACAAAGTTTTGACACAGATTCCCAATTCGGGCATTCAGAACATATAGCACGTTGCTGTAAGCAAGCACATTTTCATTCAAAGATGCAAGTTACTATGTAGGAACAAGTTTGTATAGGTATTTCAAAGATGCCCAGAACTGAGCTAAACTTGGTATGTGTCCAACTCCTAGAAATAACTTCATGCCCCATCTCCCTTACTTCCAGCTAGTAAGGATCACATAATTCCTAACAAAGTTTTGACACAGAATGCCAATTCGGGCATTCAGAACCTATAGCACGTTGCTGTAAGCAAGCACATTTTCATTCAAAGTTTTAAGTTACTATGTAGGAACAAGTTTGTATAGGTATTTCATGATGCCCAGAACTGAGCTAAACTTGGTATGTGTCCAACTCCTAGAAATAACTTCATGCCCGATCTCCCTTACTTCCAGCTAGTAAGGATCACATAATTCCTAACAAAGTTTTGACACAGATTCCCAATTCGGGCATTCAGAACATATAGCACGTTGCTGTAAGCAAGCAGATTCTCATTCAAAGATGCAAGTTACTATGTAGGAACAAGTTTGTATAGGTATTTCAAAGATGCCCAGAACTGAGCTAAACTTGGTATGTGTCCAACTCCTAGAAATAACTTCATGCCCCATTTCCCTTACTTCCAGCTAGTAAGGATCACATAATTCCAAACAAAGTTTTGACACAGATTCCCAATTCGGGCATTCAGAACATATAGCACGTTGCTGTAAGCAAGCACATTCTCATTCAAAGTTGCAAGTTACTATGTAGGAACAAGTTTGTATAGGTATTTCAAAGTTGCCCAGAACTGAGCTAAACTTGGTATGTGTCCAACTCCTAGAAATAACTTCATGCCCCATCTCCCTTACTTCCAGCTAGTAAGGATCACATAATTCCAACAAAGTTTTGACACAGATTCCCAATTCGTGCATTCAGAACATATAGCACGTTGCTGTAAGCAAGCACATTCTCATTCAAAGATGCAAGTTACTATGTAGGAACAAGTTTGTATAGGTATTTCAACGATGCCCAGAACTGAGCTAAACTTGGTATGTGTCCAACTCCTAGAAATAACTTCATGCCCCATCTCCCTTACTTCCAGCTAGTAAGGATCACATAATTCCAACAAAGTTTTGACACAGATTCCCAATTCGTGCATTCAGAACATATAGCACGTTGCTGTAAGCAAGCACATTCTCATTCAAAGATGCAAGTTACTATGTAGGAACAAGTTTGTATAGGTATTTCAACGATGCCCAGAACTGAGCTAAACTTGGTATGTGTCCAACTCCTAGAAATAACTTCATGCCCCATCTCCCTTACTTCCAGCTAGTAAGGATCACATAATTCCTAACAAAGTTTTGACACAGATTGCCAATTCGGGCATTCAGAACCTATAGCACGTTGCTGTAAGCAAGCACATTTTCATTCAAAGTTGCAAGTTACTATGTAGGAACAAGTTTGTATAGGTATTTCAAAGATGCCCAGAACTGAGCTAAACTTGGTATGTGTCCAACTCCTAGAAATAACTTCATGCCCCATCTCCCTTACTTCCAGCTAGTAAGGATCACATAATTCCTAACAAAGTTTTGACACAGATTCCCAATTCGGGCATTCAGAACATATAGCACGTTGCTGTAGGCAAGCACATTCTCATTCAAAGTTGCAAGTTACTATGTAGGAAGAAGTTTGTATAGGTATTTCAAAGATGCCCAGAACTGAGCTAAACTTGGTATGTGTCCAACTCCTAGAAATCACTTCATGCCCCATCTCCCTTACTTCCAGCTAGTAAGGATCACATAATTCCTAACAAAGTTTTGACACAGATTCCCAATTCGGGCATTCAGAACATATAGCACGTTGCTGTAAGGAAGCACATTCTCATTCAAAGTTGCAAGTTACTATGTAGGAACAAGTTTGTATAGGTATTTCAAAGATGCCCAGAACTGAGCTAAACTTGGTATGTGTCCAACTCCTAGAAATAACTTCATGCCCCATCTCCCTTACTTCCAGCTAGTAAGGATCACATAATTCCTAACAAAGTTTTGACACAGATTGCCAATTCGGGTAATCAGAACATATAGCACGTTGCTGTAAGCAAGCACATTCTCATTCAAAGATGCAAGTTACTATGTAGGAACAAGTTTGTATAGGTATTTCAAAGATGCCCAGAACTGAGCTAAACTTGGTATGTGTCCAACTCCTAGAAATAACTTCATGCCCCATCTCCCTTACTTCCAGCTAGTAAGGATCACATAATTCCTAACAAAGTTTTGACACAGATTCCCAATTCTTGCATTCAGAACATATAGCACGTTGCTGTAAGCAAGCACATTCTCATTCAAAGATGCAAGTTACTATGTAGGAACAAGTTTGTATAGGTATTTCAAAGATGCCCAGAACTGAGCTAAACTTGGTATGTGTCCAACTCCTAGAAATAACTTCATGCCCCATCTCCCTTACTTCCAGCTAGTAAGGATCACATAATTCCTAACAAAGTTTTGACACAGATTCCCAATTCGGGCATTCAGAACATATAGCACGTTGCTGTAAGCAAGCACATTCTCATTCAAAGATGCAAGTTACTATGTAGGAACAAGTTTGTATAGGTATTTCAAAGATGCCCAGAACTGAGCTAAACTTGGTATGTGTCCAACTCCTAGAAATAACTTCATGCCCCATCTCCCTTACTTCCAGCTAGTAAGGATCACATAATTCCTAACAAAGTTTTGACACAGATTCCCAATTCGGGCATTCAGAACATATAGCACGTTGCTGTAAGCAAGCACATTCTCATTCAAAGTTGCAAGTTACTATGTAGGAAGAAGTTTGTATAGGTATTTCAAAGATGCCCAGAACTGAGCTAAACTTGGTATGTGTCCAACTCCTAGAAATCACTTCATGCCCCATCTCCCTTACTTCCAGCTAGTAAGGATCACATAATTCCTAACAAAGTTTTGACACAGATTCCCAATTCGGGCATTCAGAACATATAGCACGTTGCTGTAAGGAAGCACATTCTCATTCAAAGTTGCAAGTTACTATGTAGGAACAAGTTTGTATAGGTATTTCAAAGATGCCCAGAACTGAGCTAAACTTGGTATGTGTCCAACTCCTAGAAATAACTTCATGCCCCATCTCCCTTACTTCCAGCTAGTAAGGATCACATAATTCCTAACAAAGTTTTGACACAGATTCCCAATTCGGGCATTCAGAACATATAGCACGTTGCTGTAAGCAAGCACATTCTCATTCAAAGATGCAAGTTACTATGTAGGAACAAGTTTGTATAGGTATTTCAAAGATGCCCAGAACTGAGCTAAACTTGGTATGTGTCCAACTCCTAGAAATAACTTCATGCCCCATCTCCCTTACTTCCAGCTAGTAAGGATCACATAATTCCTAACAAAGTTTTGACACAGATTCCCAATTCGGGCATTCAGAACATATAGCACGTTGCTGTAGGCAAGCACATTCTCATTCAAAGTTGCAAGTTACTATGTAGGAAGAAGTTTGTATAGGTATTTCAAAGATGCCCAGAACTGAGCTAAACTTGGTATGTGTCCAACTCCTAGAAATCACTTCATGCCCCATCTCCCTTACTTCCAGCTAGTAAGGATCACATAATTCCTAACAAAGTTTTGACACAGATTCCCAATTCGGGCATTCAGAACATATAGCACGTTGCTGTAAGGAAGCACATTCTCATTCAAAGTTGCAAGTTACTATGTAGGAACAAGTTTGTATAGGTATTTCAAAGATGCCCAGAACTGAGCTAAACTTGGTATGTGTCCAACTCCTAGAAATAACTTCATGCCCCATCTCCCTTACTTCCAGCTAGTAAGGATCACATAATTCCTAACAAAGTTTTGACACAGATTGCCAATTCGGGTAATCAGAACATATAGCACGTTGCTGTAAGCAAGCACATTCTCATTCAAAGATGCAAGTTACTATGTAGGAACAAGTTTGTATAGGTATTTCAAAGATGCCCAGAACTGAGCTAAACTTGGTATGTGTCCAACTCCTAGAAATAACTTCATGCCCCATCTCCCTTACTTCCAGCTAGTAAGGATCACATAATTCCTAACAAAGTTTTGACACAGATTCCCAATTCTTGCATTCAGAACATATAGCACGTTGCTGTAAGCAAGCACATTCTCATTCAAAGATGCAAGTTACTATGTAGGAACAAGTTTGTATAGGTATTTCAAAGATGCCCAGAACTGAGCTAAACTTGGTATGTGTCCAACTCCTAGAAATAACTTCATGCCCCATCTCCCTTACTTCCAGCTAGTAAGGATCACATAATTCCTAACAAAGTTTTGACACAGATTCCCAATTCGGGCATTCAGAACATATAGCACGTTGCTGTAAGCAAGCACATTCTCATTCAAAGATGCAAGTTACTATGTAGGAACAAGTTTGTATAGGTATTTCAAAGATGCCCAGAACTGAGCTAAACTTGGTATGTGTCCAACTCCTAGAAATAACTTCATGCCCCATCTCCCTTACTTCCAGCTAGTAAGGATCACATAATTCCTAACAAAGTTTTGACACAGATTCCCAATTCGGGCATTCAGAACATATAGCACGTTGCTGTAAGCAAGCACATTCTCATTCAAAGTTGCAAGTTACTATGTAGGAACAAGTTTGTATAGGTATTTCAAAGATGCGCAGAACTGAGCTAAACTTGGTATGTGTCCAACTCCTAGAAATAACTTCATGCCCCATCTCCCTTACTTCCAGCTAGTAAGGATCACATAATTCCTAACAAAGTTTTGACACAGATTCCCAATTCGGGCATTCAGAACATATAGCACGTTGCTGTAAGCAAGCACATTCTCATTCAAAGATGCAAGTTACTATGTAGCAACAAGTTTGTATAGGTATTTCAAAGATGCCCAGAACTGAGCTAAACTCGGTATGTGTCCAACTCCTAGAAATAACTTCATGCCCCATCTCCCTTACTTCCAGCTAGTAAGGATCACATAATTCCTAACAAAGTTTTGACACAGATTCCCAATTCGGGCATTCAGAACATATAGCACGTTGCTGTAAGCAAGCACATTCTCATTCAAAGTTGCAAGTTACTATGTAGGAACAAGTTTGTATAGGTATTTCAAAGATGACCAGAACTGAGCTAAACTCGGTATGTGTCCAACTCCTAGAAATAACTTCATGCCCCATCTCCCTTACTTCCAGCTAGTAAGGATCACATAATTCCTAACAAAGTTCTGACACAGATTCCCAAATCGGGCATTCAGAACATATAGCACGTTGCTGTAAGCAAGCACATTCTCATTCAAAGATGCAAGTTACTATGTAGGAACAAGTTTGTATAGGTATTTCAAAGATGCCCAGAACTGAGGTAAACTCGGTATGTGTCCAACTCCTAGAAATAACTTCATGCCCCATCTCCCTTACTTCCAGCTAGTAAGGATCACATAATTCCTAACAAAGTTTTGACACAGATTCCCAATTCGGGCATTCAGAACATATAGCACGTTGCTGTAAGCAAGCAGATTCTCATTCAAAGTTGCAAGTTACTATGTAGGAACAAGTTTGTATAGGTATTTCAAAGATGCCCAGAACTGAGCTAAACTTGGTATGTGTCCAACTCCTAGAAATCACTTCATGCCCCATCTCCCTTACTTCCAGCAAGTAAGGATCACATAATTCCTAACAAAGTTTTGACACAGATTGCCAATTCGGGCATTCAGAACATATAGCACGTTGCTGTAAGCAAGCACATTCTCATTCAAAGATGCAAGTTACTATGTAGGAACAAGTTTGTATAGGTATTTCAAAGATGCCCAGAACTGAGCTAAACTTGGTATGTGTCCAACTCCTAGAAATAACTTCATGCCCCATCTCCCTTACTTCCAGCTAGTAAGGATCACATAATTCCTAACAAAGTTTTGACACAGATTCCCAATTCGGGCATTCAGAACATATAGCACGTTGCTGTAAGCAAGCACATTCTCATTCAAAGTTGCAAGTTACTATGTAGGAACAAGTTTGTATAGGTATTTCAAAGATGCCCAGAACTGAGCTAAACTTGGTATGTGTCCAACTCCTAGAAATAACTTCTTGCCCCATCTCCCTTACTTCCAGCTACTAAGGATCACATAATTCCTAACAAAGTTTTGACACAGATTGCCAATTCGGGCATTCAGAACATATAGCACGTTGCTGTAAGCAAGCACATTCTCATTCAAATATGCAAGTTACTATGTAGGAACAAGTTTGTATAGGTATTTCAAAGATGCCCAGACCTGAGCTAAACTTGGTATGTGTCCAACTCATAGAAATAACTTCATGCCCCATCTCCCTTACTTCCAGCTAGTAAGGATCACATAATTCCTAACAAAGTTTTGACACAGATTCCCAATTCGGGCATTCAGAACATATAGCACGTTGCTGTAAGCAAGCACATTCTCATTCAAAGATGCAAGTTACTATGTAGGAACAAGTTTGTACAGGTATTTCAAAGATGCCCAGAACTGAGCTAAACTTGGTATGTGTCCAACTCCTAGAAATAACTTCATGCCCCATCTCCCTTACTTCCAGCTAGTAAGGATCACATAATTCCTAACAAAGTTTTGACACAGATTCCCAATTCGGGCATTCAGAAAATATAGCACGTTGCTGTAAGCAAGCAGATTCTCATTCAAAGATGCAAGTTACTATGTAGGAACAAGTTTGTATAGGTATTTCAAAGATGCCCAGAACTGAGCTAAACTTGGTATGTGTCCAACTCCAAGAAATAACTTCATGCCCCATCTCCCTTACTTCCAGCTAATAAGGATCACATAATTCCTAACAAAGTTTTGACACAGATTCCCAATTCGGGCATTCAGAACATATAGCACGTTGCTGTAAGCAAGCACATTTTCATTCAAAGTTGCAAGTTACTATGTAGGAACAAGTTTGTATAGGTATTTCAAAGATGCCCAGAACTGAGCTAAACTTGGTATGTGTCCAACTCATAGAAATAACTTCATGCCCCATCTCCCTTACTTCCAGCTAGTAAGGATCACATAATTCCTAACAAAGTTTTGACACAGATTCCCAAATCGGGCATTCAGAACATATAGCACGTTGCTGTAAGCAAGCACATTCTCATTCAAAGTTGCAAGTTACTATGTAGGAACAAGTTTGTATAGGTATTTCAAAGATGCCCAGAACTGAGCTAAACTTGGTATGTCTCCAACTCCAAGAAATAACTTCATGCCCCATCTCCCTTACTTCCAGCTAGTAAGGATCACATAATTCCTGACAAAGTTTTGACACAGATTCCCAATTCGGGCATTCAGAACATATAGCACGTTGCTGTAAGCAAGCACATTCTCATTCAAAGTTGCAAGTTACTATGTAGGAACAAGTTTGTATAGGTATTTCAAAGATGCGCAGAACTGAGCTAAACTTGGGATGTGTCCAACTCCTAGAAATAACTTCATGCCCCATCTCCCTTACTTCCAGCTAGTAAGGATCACATAATTCCTAACAAATTTTTGACACAGATTCCCAATTCGGGCATTCAGAACATATAGCACGTTGCTGTAAGCAAGCACATTTTCATTCAAAGTTGCAAGTTACTATGTAGGAACAAGTTTGTATAGGTATTTCAAAGATGCCCAGAACTGAGCTAAACTTGGTATGTGTCCAACTCCTAGAAATAACTTCATGCCCCATCTCCCTTACTTCCAGCTAATAAGGATCACATAATTCCCAACAAAGTTTTGACACAGATTCCCAATTCGGGCATTCAGAACATATAGCACGTTGCTGTAAGCAAGCAGAATCTCATTCAAAGATGCAAGTTACTATGTAGGAACAAGTTTGTATAGGTATTTCAAAGATGCCCAGAACTGAGCTAAACTTGGTATGTGTCCAACTCCAAGAAATAACTTCATGCCCCATCTCCCTTACTTCCAGCTAATAAGGATCACATAATTCCTAACAAAGTTTTGACACAGAATCCCAATTCGGGCATTCAGAACATATAGCACGTTGCTGTAAGCAAGCACATTTTCATTCAAAGTTGCAAGTTACTATGTAGGAACAAGTTTGTATAGGTATTTCAAAGATGCCCAGAACTGAGCTAAACTTGGTATGTCTCCAACTCCAAGAAATAACTTCATGCCCCATCTCCCTTACTTCCAGCTAGTAAGGATCACATAATTCCTAACAAAGTTTTGACACAGATTCCCAAATCGGGCATTCAGAACATATAGCACGTTGCTGTAAGCAAGCACATTCTCATTCAAAGTTGCAAGTTACTATGTAGGAACAAGTTTGTATAGGTATTTCAAAGATGCCCAGAACTGAGCTAAACTTGGTATGTCTCCAACTCCAAGAAATAACTTCATGCCCCATCTCCCTTACTTCCAGCTAGTAAGGATCACATAATTCCTAACAAAGTTTTGACACAGATTGCCAATTCGGGCATTCAGAACATATAGCACGTTGCTGCAAGCAAGCACATTCTCATTCAAAGTTGCAAGTTACTATGTAGGAACAAGTTTGTATAGGTATTTCAAAGATGCCCAGAACTGAGCTAAACTTGGTATGTCTCCAACTCCAAGAAATAACTTCATGCCCCATCTCCCTTACTTCCAGCTAGTAAGGATCACATAATTCCTAACAAAGTTTTGACACAGATTCCCAATTCGGGCATTTAGAACATATAGCACGTTGCTGTAAGCAAGCACATTCTCATTCAAAGTTGAAAGTTACTATGTAGGAACAAGTTTGTATAGGTATTTCAAAGATGCCCAGAACTGAGCTAAACTTGGTATGTGTCCAACTCCTAGAAATAACATCATGCCCCATCTCCCTTACTTCCAGCTAGTAAGGATCACATAATTCCTAACAAAGTTTTGACACAGATTCTCAATTCGGGCATTCAGAACATATAGCACGTTGCTGTAAGCAAGCACATTCTCATTCAAAGTTGCAAGTTACTATGTAGGAACAAGTTTGTATAGGTATTTCAAAGATGCCCAGAACTGAGCTAAACTTGGTATGTGTCCAACTCCTAGAAATAACTTCATGCCCCTCTGCATTACTTCCAGCTAGTAAGGATCACATAATTCCTAACAAAGTTTTGACACAGATTCCCAATTCGGGCATTCAGAACATATAGCACGTTGCTGTAAGCAAGCACATTCTCATTCAAAGATGCAAGTTACTATGTAGGAACAAGTTTGTATAGGTATTTCAAAGATGCCCAGAACTGAGCTAAACTTGGTATGTGTCCAACTCCTAGAAATAACTTCATGCCCCATCTCCCTTACTTCCAGCTAGTAAGGATCACATAATTCCTAACAAAGTTTTGACACAGATTCTCAATTCGGGCATTCAGAACATATAGCACGTTGCTGTAAGCAAGCACATTCTCATTCAAAGTTGCAAGTTACTATGTAGGAACAAGTTTGTATAGGTATTTCAAAGATGCCCAGAACTGAGCTAAACTTGGTATGTGTCCAACTCCTAGAAATAACTTCATGCCCCATCTCCCTTACTTCCAGCTAGTAAGGATCACATAATTCCTAACAAAGGTTTGACACAGATTCCCAAATCGGGCATTCAGAACATATAGCACGTTGCTGCAAGCAAGCACATTCTCATTCAAAGTTGCAAGTTACTATGTAGGAACAAGTTTGTATAGGTATTTCAAAGATGCCCAGAACTGAGCTAAACTTGGTATGTCTCCAACTCCAAGAAATAACTTCATGCCCCATCTCCCTTACTTCCAGCTAGTAAGGATCACATCATTCCTAACAAAGTTTTGACACAGATTCCCAATACGGGCATTCAGAACATATAGCACGTTGCTGTAAGCAAGCACATTTTCATTCAAAGTTGCAAGTTACTGTGTAGGAACAAGTTTGTATAGGTATTTCAAAGATGCCCAGAACTGAGCTAAACTTGGTATGTGTCCAACTCCTAGAAATAACTTCATGCCCCATCTCCCTTACTTCCAGCTAGTAAGGATCACATAATTCCTAACAAAGTTTTGACACAGATTCCCAATTCGGGCATTCAGAACATATAGCACGTTGATGTAAGCAAGCAGATTCTCATTCAAAGATGCAAGTTACTATGTAGGAACAAGTTTGTATAGGTATTTCAAAGATGCCCAGAACTGAGCTAAACTTGGTATGTGTCCAACTCCTAGAAATAACTTCATGCCCCATCTTCCTTACTTCCAGCTAGTACGGATCACATAATTCCTAACAAAGTTTTGACATAGATTGCCAATTCGAGCATTCAGAACATATAGCACGTTGATGTAAGCAAGCACATTCTCATTCAAAGATGCAAGTTACTATGTAGGAACAAGTTTGTATAGGTATTTCAAAGATGCCCAGAACTGAGCTAAACTTGGTATGTGTCCAACTCCTAGAAATAACTTCATGCCCCATCTCCCTTACTTCCAGCTAGTAAGGATCACATAATTCCTAACAAAGTTTTGACACAGATTGCCAATTCGGGCATTCAGAACATATAGCACGTTGCTGCAAGCAAGCACATTCTCATTCAAAGTTGCAAGTTACTATGTAGGAACAAGTTTGTATAGGTATTTCAAAGATGCCCAGAACTGAGCTAAACTTGGTATGTGTCCAACTCCAAGAAATAACTTCATGCCCCATCTCCCTTACTTCCAGCTAGTAAGGATCACATAATTCCTAACAAAGTTTTGACACAGATTCCCAATTCGGGCATTCAGAACATATAGCACGTTGCTGCAAGCAAGCAGATTCTCATTCAAAGTTGCAAGATACTATGTAGGAACAAGTTTGTATAGGTATTTCAAAGATGCCCAGAACTGAGCTAAACTTGGTATGTGTCCAACTCCTAGAAATAACTTCATGCCCCATCTCCCTTACTTCCAGCTAGTAAGGATCACATAATTCCTAACAAAGTTTTGACACAGATTCCCAATTCGGGCATTCAGAACATATAGCACGTTGATGTAAGCAAGCACATTCTCATTCAAAGATGCAAGTTACTATGTAGGAACAAGTTTGTATAGGTATTTCAAAGATGCCCAGAACTGAGCTAAACTTGGTATGTGTCCAACTCCTAGAAATAACTTCATGCCCCATCTCCCTTACTTCCAGCTAGTAAGGATCACATAATTCCTAACAAAGTTTTGACACAGATTGCCAATTCGGGCATTCAGAACATATAGCACGTTGCTGCAAGCAAGCACATTCTAATTCAAAGATGCAAGTTACTATGTAGGAACAAGTTTGTATAGGTATTTCAAAGATGCCCAGAACTGAGCTAAACTTGGTATGTGTCCAACTCCAAGAAATAACTTCATGCCCCATCTCCCTTACTTCCAGCTAGTAAGGATCACATAATTCCTAACAAAGTTTTGACACAGATTCCCAATTCCGGCATTCAGAACATATAGCACGTTGCTGCAAGCAAGCACATTCTCATTCAAAGTTGCAAGTTACTATGTAGGAACAAGTTTGTATAGGTATTTCAAAGCTGCCCAGAACTGAGCTAAACTTGGTATGTGTCCAACTCCTAGAAATAACTTCATGCCCCATCTCCCTTACTTCCAGCTAGTAAGGATCACATAATTCCTAACAAAGTTTTGACACAGATTCCCAATTCGGGCATTCAGAACATATAGCACGTTGCTGCAAGCAAGCACATTCTCATTCAAAGTTGCAAGTTACTATGTAGGAACAAGTTTGTATAGGTATTTCAAAGATGCCCAGAACTGAGCTAAACTTGGTATGTGTCCAACTCCTAGAAATAACTTCATGCCCCATCTCCCTTACTTCCAGCTAGTAAGGATCACATAATTCCTAACAAAGTTTTGACACAGATTCCCAATTCGGGCATTCAGAACATATAGCACGTTGCTGTAAGCAAGCACATTTTCATTCAAAGATGCAAGTTACTATGTAGGAACAAGTTTGTATAGGTATTTCAAAGATGCCCAGAACTGAGCTAAACTTGGTATGTGTCCAACTCCTAGAAATAACTTCATGCCCCATCTCCCTTACTTCCAGCTAGTAAGGATCACATAATTCCTAACAAAGTTTTGACACAGAATGCCAATTCGGGCATTCAGAACCTATAGCACGTTGCTGTAAGCAAGCACATTTTCATTCAAAGTTTTAAGTTACTATGTAGGAACAAGTTTGTATAGGTATTTCATGATGCCCAGAACTGAGCTAAACTTGGTATGTGTCCAACTCCTAGAAATAACTTCATGCCCGATCTCCCTTACTTCCAGCTAGTAAGGATCACATAATTCCTAACAAAGTTTTGACACAGATTCCCAATTCGGGCATTCAGAACATATAGCACGTTGCTGTAAGCAAGCAGATTCTCATTCAAAGATGCAAGTTACTATGTAGGAACAAGTTTGTATAGGTATTTCAAAGATGCCCAGAACTGAGCTAAACTTGGTATGTGTCCAACTCCTAGAAATAACTTCATGCCCCATTTCCCTTACTTCCAGCTAGTAAGGATCACATAATTCCAAACAAAGTTTTGACACAGATTCCCAATTCGGGCATTCAGAACATATAGCACGTTGCTGTAAGCAAGCACATTCTCATTCAAAGTTGCAAGTTACTATGTAGGGACAAGTTTGTATAGGTATTTCAAAGTTGCCCAGAACTGAGCTAAACTTGGTATGTGTCCAACTCCTAGAAATAACTTCATGCCCCATCTCCCTTACTTCCAGCTAGTAAGGATCACATAATTCCTAACAAAGTTTTGACACAGATTCCCTATTCGGGCATTCAGAACATATAGCACGTTGCTGTAAGCAAGCAGATTCTCATTCAAAGATGCAAGTTACTATGTAGGAACAAGTTTGTATAGGTATTTCAAAGATGCCCAGAACTGAGCTAAACTTGGTATGTGTCCAACTCCTAGAAATAACTTCATGCCCCATCTCCCTTACTTCCAGCTAGTAAGGATCACATAATTCCTAACAAAGTTTTGACACAGATTCCCAATTCGGGCATTCAGAACATATAGCACGTTGCTGTAAGCAAGCACATTCTCATTCAAAGTTGCAAGTTACTATGTAGGAACAAGTTTGTATAGGTATTTCAAAGATGCCCAGAACTGAGCTAAACTTGGTATGTGTCCAACTCCTAGAAATAACTTCATGCCCCATCTCCCTTACTTCCAGCTAGTAAGGATCACATAATTCCTAACAAAGTTTTGACACAGATTCCCAATTCGGGCATTCAGAACATATAGCACGTTGCTGTAAGCAAGCACATTCTCATTCAAAGTTGCAAGTTACTATGTGGGAACAAGTTTGTATAGGTATTTCAAAGATGCCCAGAACTGAGCTAAACTTGGTATGTGTCCAACTCCTAGAAATAACTTGATGCCCCATCTCCCTTACTTCCAGCTAGTAAGGATCACATAATTCCTAACAAAGTTTTGACACAGATTGAGAATTCGGGCATTCAGAACATATAGCACGTTGCTGTAAGCAAGCAGATTCTCATTAAAGATGCAAGTTACTATGTAGGAACAAGTTTGTATAGGTATTTCAAAGATGCCCAGAACTGAGCTAAACTTGGTATGTGTCCAACTCCTAGAAATAACTTCATGCCCCATCTCCCTTACTTCCAGCTAGTAAGGATCACATAATTCCTAACAAAGTTTTGACACAGATTCCCAATTCGGGCATTCAGAACATATAGCACGTTGCTGTAAGCAAGCACATTCTCATTCAAAGATGCAAGTTACTATGTAGGAACAAGTTTGTATAGGTATTTCAAAGATGCCCAGAACTGAGCTAAACTTGGTATGTGTCCAACTCCTAGAAATAACTTCATGCCCCATCTCCCTTACTTCCAGCTAGTAAGGATCACATAATTCCTAACAAAGTTTTGACACAGATTGCCAATTCGGGCATTCAGAACATATAGCACGTTGCTGTAAGCAAGCACATTCTCATTCAAAGATGCAAGTTACTATGTAGGAACAAGTTTATATAGGTATTTCAAAGATGCCCAGAACTGAGCTAAACTTGGTATGTGTCCAACTCCTAGAAATAACTTCATGCCCCACCTCCCTTACTTCCAGCTAGTAAGGATCACATAATTCCTAACAAAGTTTTGACACAGATTCCCAATTCGGGCATTCAGAACATATAGCACGTTGCTGCAAGCAAGCACATTCTCATTCAAAGTTGCAAGTTACTATGTAGGAACAAGTTTTTATAGGTATTTCAAAGATGCCCAGAACTGAGCTAAACTTGGTATGTCTCCAACTCCAAGAAATAACTTCATGCCCCATCTCCCTTACTTCCAGCTAGTAAGGATCACATAAATCCTAACAAAGTTTTGACACAGATTCCCAATTCGGGCATTCAGAACATATAGCACGTTGCTGTAAGCAAGCACATTCTCATTCAAAGTTGCAAGTTACTATGTAGGAACAAGTTTGTATAGGTATTTCAAAGATGCCCAGAACTGAGCTAAACTTGGTATGTGTCCAACTCCTAGAAATAACTTCATGCCCCATCTCCCTTACTTCCAGCTAGTAAGGATCACATAATTCCTAACAAAGTTTTGACACAGATTCCCAATTCAGGCATTCAGAACATATAGCACGTTGCTGTAAGCAGGCACATTCTCATTCAAAGTTGCAAGTTACTATGTAGGAACAAGTTTGTATAGGTATTTCAAAGATGCCCAGAACTGAGCTAAACTTGGTATGTGTCCAACTCCTAGAAATAACTTCTTGCCCCATCTCCCTTACTTCCAGCTAGAAAGGATCACATAATTCCTAACAAAGTTTTGACACAGATTCCCAATTCAGGCATTCAGAACATATAGCACGTTGCTGTAAGCAAGCACATTCTCATTCAAAGATGCAAGTTACTATGTAGGAACAAGTTTGTATAGGTATTTCAAAGATGCCCAGAACTGAGCTAAATTTGGTATGTGTCCAACTCCTAGAAATAACTTCATGCCCCTCTGCATTACTTCCAGCTAGTAAGGATCACATAATTCCTAACAAAGTTTTGACACAGATTCCCAATTCGGGCATTCAGATCATATAGCACGTTGCTGTAAGCAAGCAGATTCTCATTCAAAGATGCAAGTTACTATGTAGGAACAAGTTTGTATAGGTATTTCAAAGATGCCCAGAACTGAACTAATCTTGGTATGTGTCCAACTCCTAGAAATAACTTCATGCCCCATCTCCCTTACTTCCAGCTAGTAAGGATCACATAATTCCTAACAAAGTTTTGACACAGATTCCCAATTCGGGCATTCAGAACATATAGCACCTTGCTGTAAGAAAGCACATTCTCATTCAAAGATGCAAGTTACTATGTAGGAACTAGTTTGTATAGGTATTTCAAAGATGCCCAGAACTGAGCTAAACTTGGTATGTGTCCAACTCCTAGAAATAACTTCATGCCCCATCTCCCTTACTTCCAGCTAGTAAGGATCACATAATTCCTAACAAAGTTTTGACACAGATTCCCAATTCGGGCATTCAGAACATATAGCACGTTGCTGTAGGCAAGCACATTCTCATTCAAAGTTGCAAGTTACTATGTAGGAACAAGTTTGTATAGGTATTTCAAAGATGCCCAGAACTGAGCTAAACTTGGTATGTGTCCAACTCCTAGAAATAACTTCATGCCCCATCTCCCTTACATCCAGCTAGTAAGGATCACATAATTCCTAACAAAGTTTTGACACAGATTCCCAATTCGGGCATTCAGAAGATATAGCACGTTGCTGTAGGCAAGCACATTCTCATTCAAAGTTGCAAGTTACTATGTAGGAACAAGTTTGTATAGGTATTTCAAAGATGCCCAGAACTGAGCTAAACTTGGTATGTGTCCAACTCCTAGAAATAACTTCATGCCCCATCTCCCTTACTTCCAGCTAGTAAGGATCACATAATTCCTAACAAAGTTTTGACACAGATTCCCAATTCGGGCATTCAGAACTTATAGCACGTTGCTGTAGGCAAGCAGATTCTCATTCAAAGATGCAAGTTACTATGTAGGAACAAGTTTGTATAGGTTTTTCAAAGATGCCCAGAACTGAGCTAACTTGGTATGTGTCCAACTCCTAGAAATAACTTCATGCCCCATCTCCCTTACTTCCAGCTAGTAAGGATCACATAATTCCTAACAAAGTTTTGACACAGATTCCCAATTCGGGCATTCAGAACATATAGCACGTTGATGTAAGCAAGCAGATTCTCATTCAAAGATGCAAGTTACTATGTAGGAACAAGTTTGTATAGGTATTTCAAAGATGCCCAGAACTGAGCTAAACTTGGTATGTGTCCAACTCCTAGAAATAACTTCATGCCCCATCTCCCTTACTTCCAGCTAGTAAGGATCACATAATTCCTAACAAAGTTTTGACACAGATTGCCAATTCGGGCATTCAGAACATATAGCACGTTGCTGTAAGCAAGCACATTTTCATTCAAAGTTGAAAGTTACTATGTAGGAACAAGTTTGTATAGGTATTTCAAAGATGCCCAGAACTGAGCTAAACTTGGTATGTGTCCAACTCCTAGAAATAACTTCATTCCCCATCTGCCTTACTTCCAGCTAGTAAGGATCACATAATTCCTAACAAAGTTTTGACACAGATTCCCAATTCGGGCATTCAGAACATATAGCACGTTGCTGTAAGCAAGCACATTCTCATTCAAAGATGCAAGTTACTATGTAGGAACAAGTTTGTATAGGTATTTCAAAGATGCCCAGAACTGAACTAATCTTGGTATGTGTCCAACTCCTGGAAATAACTTCATGCCCCATCTCCCTTACTTCCAGCTAGTAAGGATCACATAATTCCTAACAAAGATTTGACACAGATTCCCAATTCGGGCATTCAGAACATATAGCACGTTGCTGTAAGAAAGCACATTCTCATTCAAAGATGCAAGTTACTATGTAGGAACAAGTTTGTATAGGTATTTCAAAGATGCCCAGAACTGAGCTAAACTTGGTATGTGTCCAACTCCTAGAAATAACTTCATGCCCCATCTCCCTTACTTCCAGCTAGTAAGGATCACATAATTCCTAACAAAGTTTTGACACAGATTCCCAATTCGGGCATTCAGAACATATAGCACGTTGCTGTAGGCACGCACATTCTCATTCAAAGTTGCAAGTTACTATGTAGGAACAAGTTTGTATAGGTATTTCAAAGATGCCCAGAACTGAGCTAAACTTGGTATGTGTCCAACTCCTAGAAATATCTTCATGCCCCATCTCCCTTACATCCAGCTGGTAAGGATCACATAATTCCTAACAAAGTTTTGACACAGATTCCCAATTCGGGCATTCAGAAGATATAACACGTTGCTGTAGGCAAGCACATTCTCATTCAAAGTTGCAAGTTACTATGTAGGAACAAGTTTGTATAGGTATTTCAAAGATGCCCAGAACTGAGCTAAACTTGGTATGTGTCCAACTCCTAGAAATAACTTCATGCCCCATCTCCCTTACTTCCAGCTAGTAAGGATCACATAATTCCTAACAAAGTTTTGACACAGATTCCCAATTCGGGCATTCAGAACTTATTGCACGTTGCTGTAGGCAAGCAGATTCTCATTCAAAGGTGCAAGTTACTATGTAGGAACAAGTTTGTATAGGTATTTCAAAGATGCCCAGAACTGAGCTAAATTTGGTATGTGTCCAACTCCTAGAAATAACTTCATGCCCCATCTCCCTTACTTCCAGCTAGTAAGGATCACATAATTCCTAACAAAGTTTTGACACAGATTCCCAATTCGGGCATTCAGAACATATAGCACGTTGCTGTAAGCAAGCAGATTCTCATTCATAGATGCAAGTTACTATGTAGGAACAAGTTTGTATAGGTATTTCAAAGATGCCCAGAACTGAGCTAAACTTGGTATGTGTCCAACTCCTAGAAATAACTTCATGCCCCATCTCCCTTACTTCCAGCTAGTAAGGATCACATAATTCCTAACAAAGTTTTGACACAGATTCCCAATTCGGGCATTCAGAACATATAGCACGTTGCTGTAAGCAAGCACATTCTCATTCAAAGTTGCAAGTTACTATGTAGGAACAAGTTTGTATAGGTATTTCAAAGATGCCCAGAACTGAGCTAAACTTGGTATGTGTCCAACTCCTAGAAATAACTTCATGCCCCATCTCCCTTACTTCCAGCTAGTAAGGATCACATAATTCCTAACAAAGTTTTGACACAGATTCCCAATTCGGGCATTCAGAACATATAGCACGTTGCTGTAAGCAAGCAGATTCTCGTTCAAAGTTGCAAGTTACTATGTAGGAACAAGTTTGTATAGGTATTTCAAAGATGCCCAGAACTGAGCTAAACTTGGTATGTGTCCAACTCCTAGAAATAACTTCATGCCCCATCTCCCTTACTTCCAGCTAGTAAGGATCACATAATTCCTAACAAAGTTTTGACACAGATTCCCAATTCGGGCATTCAGAACATATAGCACGTTGCTGTAAGCAAGCACATTCTCATTCAAAGATGCAAGTTACTATGTAGGAACAAGTTTGTATAGGTATTTCAAAGATGCCCAGAACTGAGCTAAACTTGGTATGTGTCCAACTCCAAGAAATAACTTCATGCCCCATCTCCCTTACTTCCAGCTAGTACGGATCACATAATTCCTAACAAAGTTTTGACACAGATTCCCAATTCGGGCATTCAGAACATATAGCACGTTGCTGTAAGCAAGCACATTCTCATTCAAAGTAGCAAGTTACTATGTAGGAACAAGTTTGTATAGGTATTTCAAAGATGCCCAGAACTGAGCTAAACTTGGTATGTGTCCAACTCCTAGAAATAACTTCATGCCCCATCTCCCTTACTTCCAGCTAGTACGGATCACATAATTCCTAACAAAGTTTTGACACAGATTCCCAATTCGGGCATTCAGAACATATAGCACGTTGCTGTAAGCAAGCACATTCTCATTCAAAGTTGCAAGTTACTATGTAGGAACAAGTTTGTATAGGTATTTCAAAGATGCCCAGAACTGAGCTAAACTTGGTATGTGTCCAACTCCTAGAAATAACTTCATGCCCCATCTCACTTACTTCCAGCTAGTAAGGATCACATAATTCCTAACAAAGTTTTGACACAGATTCCCAATTCGGGCATTCAGAACATATAGCACGTTGCTGTAAGCAAGCACATTTTCATTCAAAGTTGCAAGTTACTATGTAGGAACAAGTTTGTATAGGTATTTCAAAGATGCCCAGAACTGAGCTAAACTTGGTATGTGTCCAACTCCTAGAAATAACTTCATGCCCCATCTCCCTTACTTCCAGCTAGTAAGGATCACATAATTCCTAACAAAGTTTTGACACAGATTCCCAATTCGGGCATTCAGAACATATAGCACGTTGCTGTAAGCAAGCACATTCTCATTCAAAGATGCAAGTTACTATGTAGGAACAAGTTTGTATAGGTATTTCAAAGATGCCCAGAACTGAGCTAAACTTGGTATGTGTCCAACTCCTAGAAATAACTTCATGCCCCATCTCTCTTACTTCCAGCTAGTAGGGATCACATAATTCCTAACAAAGTTTTGACACAGATTCCCAATTCGGGCATTCAGAACATATAGCACGTTGCTGTAAGCAAGCACATTCTCATTCAAAGATGCAAGTTACTATGTAGGAACAAGTTTGTATAGGTATTTCAAAGATGCCCAGAACTGAGCTAAACTTGGTATGTCTCCAACTCCTAGAAATAACTTCATGCCCCATCTGCCTTACTTCCAGCTAGTAAGGATCATATAATTCCTAACAAAGTTTTGACACAGATTCCCAATTCGGGCATTCAGAACTTATAGCACGTTGCTGTAAGCAAGCATATTCTCATTCAAAGTTGCAAGTTACTATGTAGGAACAAGTTTGTATAGGTATTTCAAAGATGCCCAGAACTGAGCTAAACTTGGTATGTGTCCAACTCCTAGAAATAACTTCATGCCCCATCTGCCTTACTTCCAGCTAGTAAGGATCACATAATTCCTAACAAAGTTTTGACACAGATTCCCAATTCGGGCATTCAGAACATATAGCACGTTGCTGTAAGCAAGCACATTCTCATTCAAAGATGCAAGTTACTATGTAGGAACAAGTTTGTATAGGTATTTCAAAGATGCCCAGAACTGAGCTAAACTTGGTATGTGTCCAACTCCTAGAAATAACTTCATGCCCCATCTCTCTTACTTCCAGCTAGTAAGGATCACATAATTCCTAACAAAGTTTTGACACAGATTCCCAATTCGGGCATTCAGAACATATAGCACGTTGCTGTAAGCAAGCACATTCTCATTCAAAGATGCAAGTTACTATGTAGGAACAAGTTTGTATAGGTATTTCAAAGATGCCCAGAACTGAGCTAAACTTGGTATGTCTCCAACTCCAAGAAATAACTTCATGCCCCATCTCCCTTACTTCCAGCTAGTAAGGATCACATAATTCCTAACAAAGTTTTGACACAGATTCCCAATTCGGGCATTCAGAACTTATAGCACGTTGCTGTAAGCAAGCACATTCTCATTCAAAGTTGCAAGTTACTATGTAGGAACAAGTTTGTATAGGTATTTCAAAGATGCCCAGAACTGAGCTAAACTTGGTATGTGTCCAACTCCTAGAAATAACTTCATGCCCCATCTCCCTTACTTCAAGCTAGTAAGGATCACATAATTCCTAACAAAGTTTTGACACAGATTCCCAATTCGGGCATTCAGAACATATAGCACGTTGCTGTAAGCAAGCACATTTTCATTCAAAGTTGCAAGTTACTATGTAGGAACAAGTTTGTATAGGTATTTCAAAGATGCCCAGAACTGAGCTAAACTTGGTATGTGTCCAACTCCTAGAAATAACTTCATGCCCCATCTCCCTTACTTCCAGCTAGTAAGGATCACATAATTCCTAACAAAGTTTTGACACAGATTCCCAATTCGGGCTTTCAGAACATATAGCACGTTACTGTAAGCAAGCACATTTTCATTCAAAGTTGCAAGTTACTATGTAGGAACAAGTTTGTATAGGTATTTCAAAGATGCCCAGAACTGAGCTAAACTTGGTATGTGTCCAACTCCTAGAAATAACTTCATGCCCCATCTCCCTTACTTCCAGCTAGTAAGGATCATATACTTCCTAACAAAGTTTTGACACAGATTCCCAATTCGGGCATTCAGAACATATATCACGTTGCTGTAAGCAAGCACATTCTCATTCAAAGATGCAAGTTACTATGTAGGAACAAGTTTGTATAGGTATTTCAAAGATGCCCAGAACTGAGCTAAACTTGGTATGTGTCCAACTCCTAGAAATAACTTCATGCCCCATCTCCCTTACTTCCAGCTAGTAAGGATCACATAATTCCTAACAAAGTTTTGACACAGATTCCCAATTCGGGCATTCAGAACATATAGCACGTTGCTGTAAGCAAGCACATTCTCATTCAAAGTTGCAAGTTACTAGGTAGGAAAAAGTTTGTATAGGTATTTCAAAGATGCCCAGAACTGAGCTAAACTTGGTATGTCTCCAACTACAAGAAATAACTTCATGCCCCATCTCCCTTACTTCCAGCTAGTAAGGATCACATAATTCCTAACAAAGTTTTGACACAGATTCCCAATTCGGTCATTCAGAACATATAGCACGTTGCTGTAAGCAAGCACATTCTCATTCAAAGTTGCAAGTTACTATGTAGGAACAAGTTTGTATAGGTATTTCAAAGATGCCCAGAACTGAGCTAAACTTGGTATGTGTCCAACTCCTAGAAATAACTTCATGCCCCATCTCCCTTACTTCCAGCTAGTAAGGATCACATAATTCCTAACAAAGTTTTGACACAGATTCCCAATTCGGGCATTCAGAACATGTAGCACGTTGCTGTAAGCACGCACATTTTCATTCAAAGTTGCAAGTTACTATGTAGGAACAAGTTTGTATAGGTATTTCAAAGATGCCCAGAACTGAGCTAAACTTGGTATGTGTCCAACTCCTAGAAATAACTTCATGTCCCATCTGCCTTACTTCCAGCTAGTAAGGATCAAATCATTCCTAACAAAGTTTTGACACAGATTCCCAATTCGGGCATTCAGAACATATAGCACGTTGCTGTAAGCAAGCACATTCTCATTCAAAGTTGCAAGTTACTATGTAGGAACAAGTTTGTATAGGTATTTCAAAGATGCCCAGAACTGAGCTAAACTTGGTATGTGTCCAACTCCTAGAAATAACTTCATGCCCCATCTCCCTTACTTCCAGCTAGTAAGGATCACATAATTCCTAACAAAGTTTTGACACAGATTCCCAATTCGGGCATTCAGAACATATAGCACGTTGATGTAAGCAAGCACATTCTCATTCAAAGATGCAAGTTACTATGTAGGAACAAGTTTGTATAGGTATTTCAAAGATGCCCAGAACTGAGCTAAACTTGGTATGTGTCCAACTCCTAGAAATAACTTCATGCCCCATCTCCCTTACTTCCAGCTAGTAAGGATCACATAATTCCTAAAAAAGTTTTGACACAGATTCCCAATTCGGGCATTCAGAACATATAGCACGTTGATGTAAGCAAGCAGATTCTCATTCAAATATGCAAGTTACTAAGTAGGAACAAGTTTGTATAGGTATTTCAAAGATGCCCAGAACTGAGCTAAACTTGGTATGTGTCCAACTCCTAGAAATAACTTCATGCCCCATCTCCCTTACTTCCAGCTGGTAAGTATCACATAATTCCTAACAAAGTTTTGACACAGATTGCCAAATCGGGCATTCAGAACATATAGCACGTTGCTGCAAGCAAACACATTCTCATTCAAAGATGCAAGTTACTATGTAGGAACAAGTTTGTATAGGTATTTCAAAGATGCCCAGAACTGAGCTAAACTTGGTATGTGTCCAACTCCTAGAAATAACTTCATGCCCCATCTCCCTTACTTCCAGCTAGTAAGGATCACATAATTCCTAACAAAGTTTTGACACAGATTCCCAATTCGGGCATTCAGAACATATAGCACGTTGCTGCAAGCAAGCACATTCTCATTCAAAGTTGCAAGTTACTATGTAGGAACAAGTTTGTATAGGTATTTCAAAGATGCCCAGAACTGAGCTAAACTTGGTATGTGTCCAACTCCTAGAAATAACTTCATGCCCCATCTCCCTTACTTCCAGCTAGTAAGGATCACATAATTCCTAACAAAGTTTTGACACAGATTCCCAATTCGGGCATTCAGAACATATAGCACGTTGCTGTAAGCAAGCACATTCTCATTCAAAGTTGCAAGTTACTATGTAGGAACAAGTTTGTATAGGTATTTCAAAGATGCCCAGAACTGAGCTAAACTTGGTATGTGTCCAACTCCTAGAAATAACTTCATGCCCCATCTCCCTTACTTCCAGCTAGTAAGGATCACATAATTCCTAACAGGGTTTTGACACAGATTCCCAATTCGGGCATTCAGAACATATAGCACGTTGCTGTAAGCAAGCACATTCTCATTCAAAGTTGCAAGTTACTATGTAGGAACAAGTTTGTATAGGTATTTCAAAGATGCCCAGAACTGAGCTAAACTTGGTATGGGTCCAACTCCTAGAAATAACTTCACGCCCCATCTCCCTTACTTCCAGCTAGTAAGGATCACATAATTCCTAACAAAGTTTTGACACAGATTCCCTATTCGGGCATTCAGAACATATAGCACGTTGCTGTAAACAAGCAGATTCTCATTCAAAGATGCAAGTTACTATGTAGGAACAAGTTTGTATAGGTATTTCAAAGATGCCCAGAACTGAGCTAAACTTGGTATGTGTCCAACTCCTAGAAATAACTTCATGCCCCATCTCCCTTACTTCCAGCTAGTAAGGATCACATAATTCCTAAGAAAGTTTTGACACAGATTCCCAATTCGGGCATTCAGAACATATAGCACGTTGCTGTAAGCAAGCACATTCTCATTCAAAGTTGCAAGTTACTATGTAGGAACAAGTTTGTATAGGTATTTCAAAGATGCCCAGAACTGAGCTAAACTTGGTATGTGTCCAACTCCTAGAAATAACTTCATGCCCCATCTCCCTTACTTCCAGCTAGTAAGGATCACATAATTCCTAACAAAGTTTTGACACAGATTGACAATTCGGGCATTCAGAACATATAGCACGTTGCTGTAAGCAAGCAGATTCTCATTAAAGATGCAAGTTACTATGTAGGAACAAGTTTGTATAGGTATTTCAAAGATGCCCAGAACTGAGCTAAACTTGGTATGTGTCCAACTCCTAGAAATAACTTCATGCCCCATCTCCCTTACTTCCAGCTAGTAAGGATCACATAATTCCTAACAAAGTTTTGACACAGATTCCCAATTCGGGCATTCAGAACATATAGCACGTTGCTGTAAGCAAGCACATTCTCATTCAAAGTTGCAAGTTACTATGTAGGAACAAGTTTGTATAGGTATTTCAAAGATGCCCAGAACTGAGCTAAACTTGGTATGTGTCCAACTCCTAGAAATAACTTCATGCCCCATCTCCCTTACTTCCAGCTAGTAAGGATCACATAATTCCTAACAAAGTTTTGACACAGATTGACAATTCGGGCATTCAGAACATATAGCACGTTGCTGTAAGCAAGCAGATTCTCATTAAAGATGCAAGTTACTATGTAGGAACAAGTTTGTATAGGTATTTCAAAGATGCCCAGAACTGAGCTAAACTTGGTATGTGTCCAACTCCTAGAAATAACTTCATGCCCCATCTCCCTTACTTCCAGCTAGTAAGGATCACATAATTCCTAACAAAGTTTTGACACAGATTGCCAATTCGGGTAATCAGAACATATAGCACGTTGCTGTAAGCAAGCACATTCTCATTCAAAGATGCAAGTTACTATGTAGGAACAAGTTTGTATAGGTATTTCAAAGATGCCCAGAACTGAGCTAAACTTGGTATGTGTCCAACTCCTAGAAATAACTTCATGCCCCATCTCCCTGACTTCCAGCTAGTAAGGATCACATAATTCCTAACAAAGTTTTGACACAGATTCCCAATTCGGGCATTCAGAACATATAGCACGTTGCTGTAAGCAAGCACATTCTCATTCAAAGTTGCAAGTTACTATGTAGGAACAAGTTTGTATAGGTATTTCAAAGATGCCCAGAACTGAGCTAAACTTGGTATGTGTCCAACTCCTAGAAATAACTTCATGCCCCATCTCCCTTACTTCCAGCTAGTAAGGATCACATAATTCCTAACAAAGTTTTGACACAGATTGACAATTCGGGCATTCAGAACATATAGCACGTTGCTGTAAGCAAGCAGATTCTCATTAAAGATGCAAGTTACTATGTAGGAACAAGTTTGTATAGGTATTTCAAAGATGCCCAGAACTGAGCTAAACTTGGTATGTGTCCAACTCCTAGAAATAACTTCATGCCCCATCTCCCTTACTTCCAGCTAGTAAGGATCACATAATTCCTAACAAAGTTTTGACACAGATTGCCAATTCGGGTAATCAGAACATATAGCACGTTGCTGTAAGCAAGCACATTCTCATTCAAAGATGCAAGTTACTATGTAGGAACAAGTTTGTATAGGTATTTCAAAGATGCCCAGAACTGAGCTAAACTTGGTATGTGTCCAACTCCTAGAAATAACTTCATGCCCCATCTCCCTTACTTCCAGCTAGTAAGGATCACATAATTCCTAACAAAGTTTTGACACAGATTCCCAATTCGGGCATTCAGAACATATAGCACGTTGCTGTAAGCAAGCACATTCTCATTCAAAGATGCCAGTTACTATGTAGGAACAAGTTTGTATAGGTATTTCAAAGATGCCCAGAACTGAGCTAAACTTGGTATGTGTCCAACTCCTAGAAATAACTTCATGCCCCATCTCCCTATATTCCAGCTAGTAAGGATCACATAATTCCTAACAAAGTTTTGACACAGATTCCCAATTCGGGCATTCAGAACATATAGCACGTTGCTGTAAGCAAGCAGATTCTCATTCAAAGATGCAAGTTACTATGCAGGAACAAGTTTGTATAGGTATTTCAAAGATGCCCAGAACTGAGCTAAACTTGGTATGTGTCCAACTCCTAGAAATAACTTCATGCCCCATCTCCCTTACTTCCAGCTAGTAAGGATCACATAATTCCTAACAAAGTTTTGACACACATTCCCAATTCGGGCATTCAGAACATATAGCACGTTGCTGTAAGCAAGCAGATTCTCATTCAAAGATGCAAGTTACTATGTAGGAACAAGTTTGTATAGGTATTTCAAAGATGCCCAGAACTGAGCTAAACTTGGTATGTGTCCAACTCCTAGAAATAACTTCATGCCCCATCTCCCTTACTTCCAGCTAGTAAGGATCACATAATTCCTAACAAAGTTTTGACACAGATTCCCAATTCGGGCATTCAGAACATATAGCACGTTGCTGTAAGCAAGCACATTCTCATTCAAAGTTGCAAGTTACTAGGTAGGAACAAGTTTGTATAGGTATTTCAAAGATGCCCAGAACTGAGCTAAACTTGGTATGTTTCCAACTCCAAGAAATAACTTCATGCCCCATCTCCCTTACTTCCAGCTAGTAAGGATCACATA